>NW_020646304.1:62404-62759 GCF_003573695.1 Papaver somniferum | reverse complement strand
GTACTGAAGGGAGGATCATTTCTTAAGTGCATATTTCTATGCATATATGCAGTAAATGTAGGTGTTGAACCCACAAAGAGGGTCATCCGATCATGTAATTGTTTCTCTTCATTTATTTCTTTTCCTATGTAGTTTAAGTTGGTCGTCGTTATTTCCATATTTTCGAGCAGCACTACATAATTTTAAAATTTATATATGAAAATAACCTTAGCATACTTGAATATACAAAAGTTATTTTTTTTGTTTTCTTATGTAGTTTAAGTTGGTCGCTATTACTTCCGAGCAACATTACATAATATTAAAATTTATATATGAAAATAACCTTAGTATACTTGAATGAATAAAAGTTAAATTT
>NW_020646304.1:43799-61404 GCF_003573695.1 Papaver somniferum | reverse complement strand
CGGTCCCAATTTAGTTAAGTGAGATATGATAAATGGTACGATATAAACCAACAACAACATCCAATTCGGTTGTTTATGATTTTCAGGTTTGTTGATCGATTGCGAATTAGTTGGATGGTTGTTAGGTTCTCACTGTAATTCTGCTCCTGTGTTGCCATGGATTTGTTGTGGATCTATGAAATGGCCCATGTTATTTTCGGTGGTACGCATCTCTCAAAGAGCTACTTCCACCACCAGATGTCACAAGAGAACCCATGTTAAGATATACATAGAGTATATGAACAAGCTTTGTATACCACATCTTTCTTTCTTGAACGTGCATATAGGTGTTAATGATGATTAGGCTTTTGCTCAGAAAGTAAAAGAAAAATCCCAATAATAATGAACAAAAATTCTTAACAAACCACGGAAAAAACCGTGAGAAAAAACCGCCAGACACATAAACCCAATAATGGGATCCCTGTTTGCTTTGGGTGGGTGGGGCCCACAAATTTTGTGTGCAGCGGTTTTCACCTGGTTTGAAATCGCACTGCCGAATCATCCTAATGAAAATAGCGGAGGGTTTCTTATTATTTAGGTTAGCTTTGCCCTCTTCATATTTGTTGTCAATTTGGATGCATTTGGTTGTCCACGTATGTGCTAATCACATGGCAGTAAGTATTGGGTGTGTATTTTTAAATGCAGGCCATGCAAAATCAGCCGAAATGTCATCACAGCTTACACACAACACAACCCTCAATATGTAGCATCATTCAAAAAGGTTTATGATATTTCCAAGTGCATGTTTTATTTTGTCGTGATGTGGAGATGTTGATAAAATTCAGTGATCCGAAGTACTTACAATGCTCTCTCTTCATGGTGGTTAATAAATATATTTGAGTGTACCGTCTCTCATGATACTTATGATACTTTCATGTTTTAATGTTTTAAATTAAACATGCAGTCTAATGATAAACGTATTAATTTTGTTGTAGGAAGCCTAATCGGGTTTAGACATGCAGCTTTGGGGACAATTAAGTTTAACTTTGCGGTTGAAGTGTTTCCAATGTTGATTGTTAGCAAAGCTGCAGCTCGATTAGGTATTAGCTTTATTGCGAGCTTAAGAGAATGGATGATATAATGGAATCACATCCTCAATTGTAAATACTTTAAGGTCATTATCTTTTTCTGTTCTTATCTCATCCTAAATCTTTCAGATCCTACTGTACTTATTGTAACTTTGTACATACCGAGTAACCGAGACCTCTTTTTAGCTTGATGTTGAAGTCTTGGTGTACTTTTATGGTTTGACCGTTGTTTTTAATACTTGCAAGTTGTGTAAGAGTTAGAGATAGCAGCTTTGTATGGAAAGGAGTTTCATAGATGACGATGATCTGCGAGATCGATGAGATAACTATGCAAGAACGAGTAATTGATCAAATTAAAGTCACTTGGGTTCGGTATTGAATGAAAGAACTCGGAGTGATAGATATTAGAAACTTAAAACAATGTAATGAATTTTTTTGCCTTTGTTGGTTCGATTGTGCATTACTCAATACAAGTTGAGAGGACGTACTTGGCATGGTAGTGCTTCTTAGAGGTGTAAATTGTACCGTGCCAGCACGAGCACCGCCCTGCACAACACGCCAAAATTTGAGCACAGTCCAGACCAGTACGTGACTTAGCCCAGCACGGCACAACACGTTACTTCAATGGGACGTGTTGGGTTTGATTGATTGGCACAATAACGCATCCCAGCATGTGGCACGGCACAACACAACACGTTATGAAAGCACGTCATAATATGTATAAAATATTACAAAACATGGCACAATACATCACATTTTGTGTATATTTCACAAAAAAAACCTTTATTCTAGACAATTGTTGACATTTTACTACCGTTACGTTGACTTATTTATATGTTAACACATATAATACGTAAATATTTGGAAAACATTTATATTAAAAAATATAAAATTAATGTGCCTGCCACAACACAACACGACACAACACGTTTATTTTTCTGGCACAGCCCATCCCAGCACGCCTTCTAGCACAACACAACACTGCACGTTATAACATGCTGCTTAATTTTAAAAATATTTTTGGATGGGTAGTCGGGTGTATAGCCAATTCACCTTAGATGCCTCATATCTTCTGTAATACCACGAGGGGAAATAGAAACCAGTTTCGGTTGGATTTGACATATCTGTGATTGTTGGTGGTGTCGTTGTAAAGTTGTTAGGTGATAAGTGTCTCGAGGAAGGTTCAGAAGACCTACAATATTGAATTGAAAATGAAGTAATTGTTGAAATATAAGTAAATTCGATACCGCAAGCAATGGTTAGGGTTTTAGAGTTTTTTGTTAATTACATTGTTCTTTTCTTTTCATGTTTGTACGTTTTTTAGCAATAAAGAAAACCCATACCGCAATAGGTAATTACCTACTTCTCTTTTCTTTGTTTTTTTTGTTAGGTTTTAGTTGTTTTTTTTTTTTTGTTAATACATGTTGTTCTCAAATTTGATCAGGGTTAAGTAACACTTTATTTTTTTGATTTTGTTGGTTGATAAAAGGGTGAGAGTAGGACCAGATCGTGGGTGTCTTGCATTAACCTGGTATTTTTAGATTTCTTTTAAGTGGATCAGTTGATCTCCAGGATGACAATCTTTCCAAGTATGAGACTCCTTAAAATGATGAAGATGCGAAACAAATACATCATGTATGTGCTCAAGTTGGTTTATGTCTAATTTATTATCTTTAAGAGTAATGTATGAAGACAGGAATTAGGATGACCCACTGAAGTTACTCGAAGCCTTGGAGGAGATCATGTGAATTTGGGTTTTTCCTAATATAAATACACTTTATGAGGACAAATATAAAACTACAATTGGCATGGGCATCTTACTGAAAATTATATCTCATGGGTTTTGTATGCATTTTTTTTCCAGAAAGAATAGTTGATGACATGAGGTTGCAGTTTATGAGATTTGTAAGAAAAAATATGTGGATCATCAAAGAACCGGTTATTTGCGCTCAATTTACATTGTTGTTAGTTTTGTATGTTTCTCTGTATCTTTTATTTGAATTTGAATTCTTATTGGAAATGTATATGTGTGTCGTGAACTTGACTACTTTCTCTGATGACCTCTTCTTTGGATTGATAGATCATTAAAGTATAATACATATTCTTTGGTAATTTAATATGCCAAATGAAGAAAATAAGAAAGTCTATGAATGCAAAAAAAAATAAACACATGGATACAACATATGTGGTGACGCTCAAAGGTATATGCTTCATCTTCCATGTGTACATAACGTACTGAAGGGAGGATCATTTCTTAAGTGCATATTTCTATGCATATATGCAGTAAATGTAGGTGTTGAACCCACAAAGAGGGTCATCCGATCATGTAATTGTTTCTCTTCATTTATTTCTTTTCCTATGTAGTTTAAGTTGGTCGTCGTTATTTCCATATTTTCGAGCAGCACTACATAATTTTAAAATTTATATATGAAAATAACCTTAGCATACTTGAATATACAAAAGTTATTTTTTTTGTTTTCTTATGTAGTTTAAGTTGGTCGCTATTACTTCCGAGCAACATTACATAATATTAAAATTTATATATGAAAATAACCTTAGTATACTTGAATGAATAAAAGTTAAATTTTTTTAAACAAGTATTTAACTTTGTTTGCGGTTAATTTAAGAAAGTGAAAGCTTTTATGTAATTGTCTTTCATGTATTTTTTTATATTACCTTTGTTGGTTAGTATGTTGATGTTTGTTTTTTCTTTCGGAAACAACAGGGTTCTGCAAGTGAGAAAACGTGATACATATATGTTAATTGTATCAGAAATTATTAAACCAAGAAGAGAAAAATCAAATTAAGCAAGCACAAATAAGCAACGCCGATTAAACCAACCTTAGAAAAATCGTCACAAAATGGGAAGAATTACACGCACAAATAGAAATGTTTATATATGGGCTTTAAGTTCGATAATAGGATTTGTCTTCAACTTTGCCTTCACCTTTGTGTCATGTAGTATCGTCATATGCATAATCTCAATTAACTAACTCAATGTGATCAAGTTTAATTATTCATAAAATTGTTTTTACTTACAAATAAAAATTACAAATAGAGAAAAAAATAAATAGAAGACAACGTTTATTTATAAAAAATAGAAGACAACTTTTATTTTGGGACGTTACTAATTATAAGCAAAAAAAAATAGCGTTTATTTTTAAGCCCACTACCTATGAAACATATTATTATTGTCCGAAAACATTTGGTGTCAAACTTTATAAGGTAAGAAAATTAAACCGTAGCGACTATGAATTTAATGCATTTGACCACGGGTACGGTGCGAAGCCCCGCCACATTAAATTAGCTGATTCCACTGGTCCCGGTGCGTAGCACGGGTTACATTCTAGTTCTGAACTAATTTCTCCCAAGTCCTAAGCTAAGAAGACAATCAGGTGGGACTTGGAGATGGACTGGTCGCAATCGAATTCGACCCTAATGATGAATCAATCACTTGGTAGCCAATTTGTTTTGTTGGATATCCATTCTAATTTCCATTCTACTGAATTTGATTTTCGATCTCTGTCCAGCTCTACAATATGTCATTACTTTCTTTTTTTTTCCATCTCTTGGTGCACTCTTCTTTTCGTGGGTCGTTTTGCTAACTTTTCCCGGTAAGTTGGTGCGAACGGTTTTCTACCTTTTCCCCCTATAATCTATTTCTCCGGAAAATCGGAGAATCAAATCTTAAATTTAAATTGAAAAAAAGTGAGTCTACACACATCGAAAACTACACTTCAAAATGCACCGAAACAGGATCACACGGATAGAAATGGGCGTGCTTAGCACCAGGATTAGAAGGGCAGAAGTGGGCCCAGTCTTTTGTCTCACACCACCGTGATCTCGGTGAAAAACGAAGTCAACCTAGAATTATTGATCGAAAAATGCACGCAATCAGGCAGATTTTCATAAAACACAGCGGTTCTTCTTCTCTCTACTCGTGTCGCCTTGCTCCTTGTCCGACCCTCAAACCAAAACCTAGTTTTTCCTCCTTCCTCTCCCTTTCGCTGCTTCCGCTTAGTTCATCAAAGTTCAACATAACTTAGTGAAAGTTCCCGGAAATTATTTTTACCGCGATACTGAGGATTTTAAAGAGATGTTAATTATTAATTGACTACAAGAATAATAAGAAGAAGATTATTAGGAATAATTCCTAATCAGTTGAATAGAAATAAGGGAACTATGCCAAGCGTTGGTAGCAGGGTTATTACTTGGTCTCAAAATAACCAACAAACAGTTCCTAACTTCCTATTGTGTCTCTGAAAGGATTACTGTCTGTTTGAGGACCAGACGTGGTGCCTCTTCGCAACAGACTCATGTCTCTTCCTAGAATCACCATTTTCTCCTATAAAAATCTGTTTTGATTTGTTATTTCAGAGTCATCAAAAAAATTATTGCTTATGTTTTGTTAAGTTGAAGTGTCAAAGAGATTACATATTCTGCACAATTTAGTTTGCTGAGTCTTGATTGTTTGAAGTGCTGCATCAATCAAGAAGGAGATTGTTGTATCCTGGGAGACGAACGCCAATCAACCATATGGCATCATTTTGGGGGCGCAATCGTTTTAAGGACATAGAGAATTTCTCTAGCCTCAGTCCACTGTTTGCTATTTTTATTCCCTGATTCCATATGTCCTTTTCTTTTCAATTGTGTTATTGACTTGAATGCTTGAATTATGTTTAAACTGTGTTTATATATTCCCTGGAATGTTTATGAAGTTGGGTACTGAATGGAATACACCAACATTGAATTTGTGGCAAGCATAAGGGATGAATTGAACTAACATCAATTTACAGGTCTACTGCACACAACATGTTTGTGAAAACGTCACAGTAGAACTAGTCCAAGTTTGTGCCTTTGTCATATTTGGTTGTGTCTTACTTATAAAATATCTTGTATTGAGTATACTAACTTGTCTTCTCTATTATTACTTAGTATATTTTCCAACATATGTATCCATATGTAATGGCAGCTAGGATGACTAGGGTTAGAGAACATGAAAAAGATGACGATAAGCTTATGGAAGAGGTTGGAGTTGTAAAAAAAGTTGATCTCGTTGGTGAATATCAAGACATTCATGATTTGGAGCCTGAGGAAAGGAAGAAACTTTGTCGCGACTATGTCGAGCGTAATATTTTACTCACTACTTGGCTATTGTGCATATTTTTGTTAACAGATCTTCCTAGTTTACTCACTACTTGGCTATTGTACAATGATTAGTAAAACAAGATTCTTTCTTTTTGCCTCTCAATTGCAGTGTCGTGAGCTTCTCCATATTAGGCCTGACAGCTCTTAATACAAAATATAATTACATTTATAACGGGGGCTATGATAGCGACAACTATGATAGCGAGGATTTCTAATAGGAAAGCTGAATTTGATGATCTTTCTTTGGTGCCTGTGCGCATGGTTTTTAAAAGCGTACACTTCACGCTTCGGAATGTACGCTTCGCTTCAAATTTTAGCGTTTCGCTCTGAAGCGGTAATGTGAAGCGTATCTTTCATGAAGCGTACGCTTTGCTTCAAATTTCAGCATTTCGCGCGGTCATGTGAAGTGCGCTTGTTGACTTAGTCAACTACTTACCCGCCTAATTTTTAAAGCTTTTAAAAGAAAAATATGAATGTTTTAAGGGGGAATCAAATACCCCACCTCCCACTCGCCTGGAGAAGGTTGAACTGATGTGCACACGCTTTGTTATTGATTATAATTAGACTTATATAAAATTTATATAGATATTATCTTCCTAATAAATTTATAATTCCTAGTTACGACTAATTTATTTATAAGATATCATCCGTTTCAAACATCAATCGTGAAGCGACGCTTCACGCTTCGACATACGCATCGCTTCCTAAAAATAAAAAACGCTTCACGCTTTCAATACCTTGCCTGTGTGTTTTTGCATGTAAGAAAATGGAATGTGTTGAAAATATCGGTTGGAGTCCCATATTTTCCCATGAGGTTTTAAAATACTTGTAATAGCATGGGCTGACTATTCTTGTTAATGGATTCTCTTAATTTTAACTGGTTATGTATTGGTATTGGAAACGTATGTAATATGCGTGTTGCAAGAGCTTGGTTGTAGTTCTCTTCATTATCTTCTAAAGGAACAATGTCATCTGGGTTTCCTCACCTTTCAACTGGTTGACTCCCTTTGCTTTTTCCTCTTCTAGTTGGTAATGGTTTAGGCAGCAAAAGAAATGGTTTAGGAAGCAAAAAAAAATTATCCAGTCAGATCTGGTCATGCACATGTAAGTGTACAACGTTTTGGGCTTTATGTTTTGTGTTTTTGCTTTCGAAAATGCTAGATACCACGCTATTCTTGATGGCTACTTGCTCGCATTCTTATGTGTCAACTGTGAATCGGAATATCTGTAACACAAGTCAGCTGTAGGGTCAGAGAGAGAAAACTTTCACTTATATTTTATTTTCAATTTTCTTTCTCTCTCTATATCTTTACTCTGCTAACGTAAAGAACACAAATCATCAAAATCGTTATTGAGATTCAAGATTAGAGTATCACTGCAGAGATAACCCATCAAAATTATCAATTTTTTTTACGTTATATAGGAAATCCCTAAATTCAATCGATATTGGAACACTGATTCGGAATTGGAAGGCCTTACAATAACTGGAAATCAAAACTCATCAAAATCAAAGATAAACCAGTTACAACAGAGATCAGAGTTACAATCATCCCTTGAATCTTATACAAATCAAACAGCCACAATATATCAAATTTGTACCTATCAATTTTCTAAACATTCCCAAATTCTTCTACATAAAAAAAGTAAAGCAAGCAACTAAATGTCCAGAATTCTCAATAGTTCTTCAATTTGCATCCTGCCTCAATGTGTTGATATTGATGCCCTAAAAAATTATTGAAGAAACTACGAGATCTGGAATTGGAATCTGTTACTTTAATTGTTGTCGCTAATCAATTATCATATTGGGTTATAAATATGTTATCTGGTTCTATTTGATTTCTTTTGTTATTTGCTAGCATATAAATTGAAAAGGATATGAAATTGGCAATTCCTACCCGTAAGTCTGAAAGTAACAACTGCAATTGGGTTCTATTTAATTTTCTTTTAGATTTTTTGGACTTCGCGAATTTTTTGGACTTCGCCAATTAGCCTTGGAATGTCTTGGCTGATAGTGTAAGTTTGGTTTTATTTTTGGTAATAGTATGATTTAGCAAGAAAAAAAAAGACTTTTCACTGTATTCTTTTGTGTCGCATGCCTTCGTATATTGCATATATTTGGATATCACCTAGGTAAAAGTGTTGAGTGTTGAGATTTGGAGGCAAATCGCAGAATAAAATCTTAAATTTCAATTGAAAATTACACAAAGTAATGAAACGGACTTTACAAAAGATCGGTGCTTCTTCTTATCTCTACTTGTGTCGCCAACATTCTCCTTATGCTAATCCAATCCAAAAACCAGACCCTAGTTTATCACTCCCTCACTCATATTCTTCTCTATTCAACAGAGTTCCCATCAGAGTTTCACCCAGATTATTTTGATTGCGACATTGAGGATTTTAAAGAGATGTTATACGAGTATAAGAACGGTAACAAGAAAATGTATCCATATATAATGGAAGCTTTGACATCTAGGCAGTCTATGTAAGGAAACGTGGGTTTCCTAGTTTAGGTCAAAGAAGACAGCTAAATTCTATGAGTTCCGGAAAGGCTCCATTAGGGAAACGTAGCTGGCTTAGGACAACTTCCATATATAAGACAGGTTTCCAAATTGACCATGATTTCCTTGGGAACCAAGTTTGTGACTCCTATATAAGTAGGTCTAGGCTAAGTGTGTAAGGCGTGGAATCCTCAATGTAAATCTCATAGAGATGTGAGGGATTTATCCCACCTATTGAGGTGGTTATGTGAGAGACCTAATGGTGGAAGGAGTACACCATTATGGTGCTTATGGGATACTTATCGATTTTGGAAGATATGTCGTTATGGAGTTTTCATATGGAGATGTTGGTAAGACATCTTGTTGAGGAGATGATCATCTTGGTGGTGCTGGATTAGATTATTGGTGTTGAGCTAAAGCCGTCCATGGTAATCTATGTCAGGGTGTGCAGAGAAGATCATCTCGTTGTGGTAGATAATACGGTAAATATTATCTCATATGGGTGAAGACACTACTTTAGATCTTATAGGGTGCTTGTGAGAGTTCTTGTGTTCGGTCACGTTGTGGTGAGTCGATGGATTGATTTAATCAATCAGTTGTGTAATTCTCAGTGGTGATTCTATAATGAATAAAGAGGTCGTAGCCGTTTGGTGGATGTAGAAAATATTACACACATTGTGTATATTGTTGAACCACGTTAAATCCGTGAGTACTTTATTTCTTGTTGCTTTGTTTATGGCTTGCATCTTTGTGGTTCTCTTTCTCATCTTCTTATCCTAGATCGTAGTGAGGTTCATGGAGCAATCCGAGAGATCAAGTGTTTCTTGTTAGTTATTTTGTTTCCGCAGTATTAGCATGTATATGGTTCTGAATCCCAACAATTGGTATCAGAGCGATCCAATTGTCCCAACAATTGGTATCAAAGATTTAGGCTGGATAGAAGGTTTGAAGAGAGAAGTTTTTTTCGGTTTTCTGGATCGGCAGAAAATTTTGAAGACAAAGGATTTGGTTTCATCAAGTATGTAAGGATTTGATGTTATAGCTTCCGAAGATGCAGAGTTTGATGTTATCAAGTATGTGTAGGAGTTGATTTCATTAGTTTTTGGAACAAAGCAAAGTAAAGCGTACTTCTCAAGGAATGAGATTATATCATGTGATCTGCATTCGACATGGTCAAGATGTGTGGTTTTGATGTTTATGGTGCTCTACATTAGAGATTTGACATTGATACTTATTAAAGCATAAACCCTATGCATGGATTCAAGTAAGTTTATTTATTCTCTATACTTCGTACCATATTCTTGTGAATTGTTAGAAAGACCTACGTAGTTTGGTTTTCAATTAATCGGTGTTTGCTTGGAAGACACAAGAACGCAAGAGTATCGTAGTTGGAATACAAATATTAGTTTGTATATTGGTGGAAGTAAATATGGAATATTAGCATGTCAAAGTCTCATTGTTGTTCCATACCAAGGGAAACAATAATTTGGTTATCAATCGTCATCAGTTGGATTTGTTGCTGCTTGTCTTTAACCTGAAGTTGAAGAATGTGAAGATGGATTCATACGCGTTCTGCCTTAGTTGTTTGTTACAATAAGGATTTTGGGAATCCTCGTAGTAGGTTTCGTTTTGGAAGTATTGTCTGTTGGCCAGGATTTGATATGTTCCAGAAGTGAAGAGTTTGATTCTCAGTCTTAGTATTTGAAGCATGTAGCTACAAATAAGTTTATGGACAGTAGTCGTTGATGAGATGTGATATTGGTTGTGGTGGAGCTATGGTTTCTTATTTTTATATAAGAAGAATTTTTTTAGACACATTTTGTAGGGTTTGTTTGTCTATGTTGAGAATGACATCGTGTCGGGTAAAACAATGTTTTCTGGAGTTTCTCTCGTACTGTTTCTGATGGAGAAGCTAGATAGTTTGTGATCTTTTGATTCTTTTCGATGACGTTCAGTCGAAGAGTTTTTTGTTTGTACACCATTTGCAGTCGATCGGAGCTGGTTGAAGTGCAAGACCATTTGGAAGAAACAGGTTGGTCTATTTGTGTTGTAGATACGTTCCTATTTTGGTAAAGACCCGTTGTGAGGAATTAAAAAGGTATTTCTTGGACACTTCAAGAGTTTAAAGAATAAAGATACAATACTACAATGTGTATGGTGGTGTGGCTATGTAATCGAGCGCATACTATTTAGGAGAAAACACGATGCATGAATTTGAGAGGGCTACAATTTCGGCGTGTTTTTTCGTCAACCTTTATTATCCGTTGGCTATTTGATTTCTTAATGATCAGTGTGAAACTTTCTGTTGGAGAGAGCTACATTATAACAATGGTAATATTTGGTGGTTTGATCATCTTCTACAGTTATTGAAATTGATCTCAATAGTGACAGAGTCTGTAGAGATAAAGGTGGAAATTTCTATTGAGAAATTTCGTTCAGCAACGATATAGTTTCCGTCAAGTTATTTTCTCTACATTGTTTGAGAAGATAAACACAACAGCATCTTGAATTGCTTGCCGAAGGTTTCAGATTATGTCTGTGTGTGATTGGGTCTTTGTGTGAAGGACGGACTATCATATTTCAAACGTTGGTGTACGTTTTGGAGCAAGATTGGTAAAGGGATATGCACAAGGCAGAATGTGTGGCTTTATGTATTGTTACAACGGTAACAATGAATTCTTCGACATTAGTCACAGTGTTATCCGAGTCCGAAGTGTGTTGTGGTTTGATTATCGCGAAGTGAAACTACATGCTTGCTTAAGAAATTGATAAAAGACTATCTTGACAAGTATGCCTATAAAAGGGACATTGTTGTCAAAGCCCGCTGAGGTTGCTGAAATGGTGAGAAGTTTAGTGTGTCAGCTGTCAAAGTCTCTGTGAAGCTGGACACGTGTTTTTGGTATATATGCATTGGTCAAAAATATGATGAGCTTTTTGGAGGAGTAAAACTCAATTGGGGATGGTCGTAGAATCATGATCCAATCGGAGATAGGCACGTAAAGCAAGATTCATAAGAGATGATCTCGAGATTGGCACGTAGTGGCAATGATCCGTGGATTGGTTGTATTTGGTGCGCGGTTAGAGTCATGCTCAATATGCTTTGGTACATACAAGATGGTTAGTTTCTTGGAAGCTAACATGAAGGTTGGTTTATAAAAAACTAACGCAAGGTTTCTCATTAACTCTCTTTGGAGGACATGCTCATGGAAAATAACAAGTATGTGATCAGTTGTTCAAATAATCACTTGACTCGGCTGGAGTTTAGAGACAAAAATGAACATTGTGGTTATGCTAAGGTAATGCTTAGGCAGATGCATGGAGGCTACTATGGTAGCTTCATTTGGTGATCGAGTAGTTATGGATGTCATCCCTATGGGTATGGTGCGCAACTTGGAGTTAGTGGCTCATAATAGCGAAACATTAACTCAGATGGAGCAAGGCCAGTCAAGATGGAGTTGTGTTCGTAGTTCTAAGGTGGCAAAGGCTCAAGGGCGCATAATGACTCTAACTAAATCTTATGGAAGCATATGAACAACAATCGTATATGGTCTGATTGAGTTGGCATGCAATACACCTATAATGATGCCAATTAATGTGGAGTTGTGAACATAAAGGAGTAAGGTGTATTTTCACAAGATGTTGCATAACGGATGATCATATGATGATAGTTTCTGGGTCAGATTTTTCACAGTAGGTTGGATTGTTAAGTCTGATTTGGTTACGTTCAAGTTGCTGTCTTCTGGTAGAAGTTCTACGGACCAATTTGGGTGAACTACATTTCGGTTTGATTCCTATTGAGGATATGTAGGCAACCAGCGATGGTGCAATCGATGTTTAGAAGATGGAGGGATAACAAGTTGATCGTCTCATGCATGAATGCATGATCCGAGGTGGAGAATTGTAAGGAAACGTGGGTTTCCTAGTTCAGGTCAAAGAAGACGGCTAAATTCTAGGAGGTTCCGGAAAGGCTCCGTTAGGGAAACGTAGCTGGCTTAGGACAACTTCCATATATAAGATGGGTTTCCAAATTGACCATGGTTTCCTTGGGAACCAAGTTTGTGAATCCTATATAAGGAGGTCTAGGTTAAGTGTTTTAGGCGTGGAATCCTCAATGTAAATCTCATAGAGATGTGAGGGATTCATCCCACCTATTGAGGTGGTTATGTGAGAGACCTAATTGTGGAAGGAGTACACCATTATGGTGCTTATGGGATACTTATCGATGTTGGAAGATATGTCGTTATGGAGTATTCATATGGAGATGTTGGTAAGACATCTTGTTGAGGAGAAGATCATCTTGGTGGTGCTGGATTAGATTATTGGTGTTGAGCTAAAGGCGTCCATGGTAATCTATGTCAGGGTGTGCAGAGAAGATCATCTCGTTGTGGTAGACAATACAGTAAATATTATCTCATATGGGTGAAGACACTACTTTAGATCTTATAGGGTGCTTGTGAGAGTTCTTGTGTCCGGTCACGTTGTGGTGAGTCGATGGATTGATTTAATCAATCATTTGTGTAATTCTCAGTGGTGATTCTATTATGAATAAAGAGGTTGTAGCCGTTTGTTGGATGTAGACAATAGTACACACATTGTGTATATTGTTGAACCACGTTAAATCCGTGAGTACTTTATTTCTTGTTGCTTTGTTTATGGCTTGCATCTTTGTGGTTATCTTTCTCATCTTATTATCCTAGATCGAAGTGAGGTTCATGGAGTAATCCGAGAGATCAAGTGTTTCTTGTTAGCTATTTTGTTTCGGCAGTATTAGCATGTAGATGGCAATGAACCCTAACAGTCTGAACATGCACAAGATGACGAGAAGCTTATGAAAGATCTTGGAGTCCTAACAAAAGTTGATGATGATCATAATTATCAAGCCAAGAAGGACCTTGAGGAACTGGAAAAACTTTATCGTGAGTGCTGCGCCCGTCGTGATCAGGGTAATTTTCAGTTCAATGGCTTACTGGATCAACTCTCATAGTTCTAGACAAAGAAAAGGAATGATCATGTTTCTTTTTTCCTTCTATCATCTGTTTTACGCCTTGTTGGATATTTATTATATTTTGTTTCTTATTAGTTTTATCATGATTTACTGCAGTAGAATGGATAGAAGTGAAATCAACTACGGGGTAATTTCGGTCTGCTGCATGCCTAGCTAATTGTTTATTGTTATTAACTACGGGGTAATTTAGAACCGACAAGAATAAGTTATTTGCTTCAAGGTTTATGATAAAGGAGCGTGTAGGTGATTGGCCTCCTAATCCGTATGGGATCAAGTATTGTTTTACTGAATTTAATCTGGCGGAAAATCCGTTGACACAATTTTTTCTCACACTACCTCACAATTTCCACGCTAATTTTATAATGAATTGGTAGTATATTCCTGCTGTAACATTTTACATTCTTATCAAAAACAGTGCATTCTAGGATACCAAACATCGCCACCCACCAGTTTTAACTTCACCTGTTAATCTTTGAATGGCTGATTTTTGAAGTGGTAGATGTTGGTGTTATACGTCTTGGATTGTGCTCATTTTTTGTAGAGATGTAGAACGCTATAAGAATACAATACCAAAATAAAAGCTGTAAATTTGTTATCGTGTAATATTGGGTATATAAGGTGAGAGTGAATGTGTTAACGAACTCCAATCTTAATTTATAATGATAATTAAAAAGCAAAATATTTTATTTTCTTCTTAATTGCAGTGGTCATGATTTCTCCTTATACGGCAGGACTGGAGGTAAAATAACTTATGCGCTTGGTCAACCAGATCATAATCCATGGTGCTAAGGCGGATTATAATTTAAGGATTAAGATGAAGCAGAATTCGATCGTAGTACGTGTGTTGATGATCTTTAATTAATATCTGTGTTTCTGCATGTCAGATAATGGGATGTGCTGAGAATATCTATTAGAGTCCCAAGACATTTCCTTTTCAAGTTTCAACTAGATCGACCCTCATTGCTTTTTCCTCCTCGAGTTTTGTTTCTGCAACAACAAAAATTGTCTAAAGCAAAAACATATTATCCAGTCAGATCTGATTTGGCACATCTTTTTTTGTGTTCTTTTGTATAGCATGCAACCTTTGTATTCATTTTCAAGATATTTTCAATAAAAAAAGAAAAAGGAAAATTCGAAGATATACACAGCATAGATAAAGGTCAAATTGTTACCTGAGGAATTTCAACTTGGAATTATTACCTATGAAGTTGAGCCATAATACAAGATTCATTCATGTATGATAGCCTTTTTACTCATGGAGCCATGTAGGTATTCATTTTGAAGACAAGTGGTGTGCAGTAGTTATAAGAACTAGAAAACAATCCACTATGCCCTGGCCTTGCTGGATCCTTGTGTCTTTAAACCCTTCGGAGGAAGATACTTTGTTGTGGACAGGAACAAAGTCATGGGATTTTAGCGTGAAAGTTTTCTTATGATCTCCAGCTCGAGCATAAAGCTGGGATTGTGAACTTCCCGGAAAAGAAAATCTGCATAAAGTGTGCATTTTTCTTAGGTTAAGCTGTATTAGAAAGCCTCCCCACCTTGCACAACTTGCAAATACGAGGTGCAGCTAATATGCATAAATTTTGTGATAACTCCATAGATTATATCTTCATCGAGTGTCCTTTGGCGCTGGAAAGACCTGTCATTCGTACGAGTAAATGAGTAATAAAGAGTTTTCTAGACAAAGAAAAGGAATGATCATGTTGCCTTGGCTGTTCGGCTCATCTTTCAGCCCATTCAGTGGAATAGGTTGATGGACGCTTTCAAGAGGCATAGATTTGTTTGAACAACAGGTGCAGGCAAGATATGGAGTGTATTATGTGTATGCATATGTTGCCCGTCTCCTAACGCAAACAGGACAAAAACCTTGCCAGAATTCAAAAGTTTGAACCGTCTAAGAAACAGGTCCCTCGCAGCAGTCTATGCCATCCAAATCAACATCATCCCATCCATGGCCAATCCACTCTGCAAGCATGTTTGAATTTAAAAAAAAAAAGTGAATAGTATGATAGTCAGAAATCTGGTAATGAGTTGAAAGGCAACAAAAATTTAAGCAAGATCAATCCCAGTCGACCAATGAAAGTCAATAGTCATGTGACCAATCTTATAGATATCTCTCTCTCACTGGTCAGTTTCCGCATGACAATTTAACTACAAGATGCACAAGTTAACTAAATAGCGTTTGAATGTGCAAAGCAATGGAAGAACACAAGTAAAGGAAAATGGAAAATTTTAGCATCCATAAAAGTAGCCTTCATGGAAGCATTCTAGTTACATATTTTAATCTCACACAGGAAGAAAATCAATATAAAAACCTAAATGTGCTTATTGTTCTTGCAACTGAAAAAAAAAATATTACAAGCTAGCTTCCATGAAACACCAGTAGCAAGTTCGTCCACTAGCGAAATCCATGCTATGATCAGCCCATTCTTCGTGTCTCGAAGTTATATCATGGACTGAAATAAAAGAAAGAAAAAGAATGAGTAATACTTCAAATCTTTCGCCGCAAGAGAAGTACAGCTTTGCATAATTGGAAAATAGATCAATATTTCGGCAACAAAGATCAAAAGGATATGCTCTATTGGGTGAAAAGCAGCAGTTCATGACGAAATATAACAAATTGAGGTATACCTGCGTCTGGGTGAACGAGATTTAGAGGGACTCGGACCATTAACTCCTGGACTCGGTGACCTTCTATTCGATACATAGTCCCTCGCATCACGCGAGGACCTTGGTGGACTATGAACCTTAGACTCAGGGCTAGGTGACCTCTGATCTGGCCTGTGGTCCTCTTCATGAGATCTTGATCGACTTCGAACTTTGGCTGGTGGAGGGCTAAGTGACCTTCGGTCAGATCCATAGTCCCTCTCATCCCGTGGAGGAGGTGACCTTGAGATAGGACGTCTTGGCGACTTGGAGATGGAACATCTTGGCGACTTGGAGATGGGACGCCTTGGTGACTTGGAGACGGACCGTTCAAGTGACCTTGAGATAGGACGTCTTGGTGACCTTGAGATGGACCTCCCGGGTGACCTTGAGATGGGACGTCTTGGAGAATAGTCATCTCTCGAACCACGATCCCTTCCTCTGCAATTTATCACAGTACCACAATTCAGTACCTCTTTCAAGAGTACAAGCATACACAACACCATGTAGTTACAGCAGAGTAAGCATGTCTTTAAAATTAAATATCAAACTAACACCAAGGAGAGCTGTATCCAGTGTTTTAAATGAGGTCAGAGATGTGCGATCTCCTTTCATGAACAGAGAATAATTCAAGTCTAAACATAAAGAGATACAAACACAACAATGAAAAAAAATCAGGCGATGCAAACACGTTGTATGGAGAGTAGTGCATCAAACCAAAACTCCCTTATTCCCGGTGGGAAGGTTAAGTTATTAAAGTCCCTGTCTGGAAGATGAGTGTAAGAAAAATCACCTTTACCTGCAGCGACAATTATCTGGAAAAAAAAATGGGATTCTTGATCCACAAAATCTTCAAGATATTCTCTAGAACTGGGAACTGGTTCCTCAGTACCCCATTACTCTAATTTTCTCTTACCCATTTCTCTAAAGACCACTATCTTTCTTTTTCTTTTGAAGGTAACATGGATAACTCAGCAGAAGACTCCTATCTCTAGCAGTAAAGGACTTTGACGGGCTCCAGCTTTATGACACCTCTTTTAACAAACTATAAGGCTCTAGAATCTTTCTTAACTGGACATTAAGCAAAAACCACAACCAAACTTTAAAATGTATAATTAAAAAAAATGAATCCTTTACTCTGATTATAATCTATCTAGCAAAATCATAATAACCTGGTTTAGAGACCGAAAAATGGAAAGCCACAAATGATTCTTTAGTTACAGTTGATGCTTCTCGGG
>NW_020646304.1:0-43591 GCF_003573695.1 Papaver somniferum | reverse complement strand
GGGTTTAATTGTCATTGATTAGTAAGCAAGAGCCACTTTTTTTGTATCTTTTTTCTTTAGTCTTTACAAACCCATGAAATCTTTATGTCTCTAATCACTTTAAAGATCTTCATGAACAATACCACCACCAAATATTATTCAAAATTTCAGATTCAACGGAATACATGCACAATATGCCCGAGATACAAGCTGCACGTAGCAAAGAATCAGAGATATGGATGGCTATCAGACAGAAGGCCTTCCCTTCTGTTAAATGTTTATGGTGCAAGAGATCTGCGAACTATATTAATTACAATAGACAGAGAGTGTGTGGGAGAAATGGCACTGCAACTGGCCAGGCATCAGCAGGGAAAATGAGGTTCAACGCACTTACACCAGGCCTTGGAATAGGGAAAAGGGGCTAATCACAAATTATATTGAGTGTAAACTTAAAGTCAATGTAGCAATTAAGTGTGTTGCTTTGGCATACCAAACCTCAAGCTTATTGTAGAACAATCTTGCAGTAATTAGCAGATGTGGCAACAGAACAAGATAGATATTCTAGACCAAATTTTCTAGAGGGGCCACATGGTAAGTAAGTGAATAAATCACCACAAAAAGGAAGCACATTTCACCCAAATTATTTTATTCTCACCACCTCCAGAAAAATAACGAGATTGATATCCAGAAGATACAATCATGTGAGAATTATGCTGATCTATTCACCAAGTGTCTGCCGACTAAAGTTTTTCGGAAGTTGGTATATGGAATCGGAGTGCGCCACATGTACAAGCAGACAAATTAATGGAGGTTTTGTTCAGGGGAGCTTTTGACTATAACGCGTTGTACTCTTTTTCCTTCGCCAAGGTTTTGTCCCACTGGGTTTTCCTTGTCAAGGTTTTAACGAGGCAGCATACGCGTATCCAACACCGTTCTAAGACTTTTGTTGTACTATTTTTCCTTTGTCCGAGTTTTGTCCTACTGGGTTTTACCGGCAAGGTTTTAATGAGGCAACATCTTAGAAATGGTGGTCCAAGGGGGAGTGTTATGTAAGAATGAGATAAAGGATGGCCCACCATTTTATCTCCACCCAAAATTACTCCAGTGCATTCGAGAGAATTCTCACCTCCTCACCCCTTTTGACTATCGTGAACATTCCAGTTTTTACTGGATTACTTTGCGGCTAAGATAAAACCGCCTAAACTTGTGATAAGTATCAATATCCTGAGCTCTAAGTACTGCTAGCACGTGTCCATGTATTAGCCCTTCATATTTGGTATAAATAGCCGAGCAGCTTGTACTTTTTGGATGTAGGAAGAAACAAAACTTCAGAAATGAAATGTTTCCTTTGCTTTCAACCTTCACTTTCAAAGTTAGTAGTTAGTTTAGTAGCTTGTGTTAATTAATTAGTAGTGTATACACCATTCGTACCGTAGCCTTACTATATCGGTATCGTGAGTTAATATATAATAGTGAGTTTGGTTAGTAATATCACTTTATAAGAGTTCCGTTTTATTATCACTTAGTTTCATTTTTTGTTGGTACCGATACCAAGTTACAGACTATTTTGTGTTTACACGGCTTAGTTTTGGTGATGCCACCTCATAATACACGTGATTAAGGTTGGGAAATTACATGCTTATCCTTCGAGGATCATCTTTATCCAAATTGAATATTGAGTAAAGTTCATGCTTCAAAAAAAAATCGAGTAAAGTCTCGACTCTCGAGTGTTCTGCTTGTAGGAATGGTGGGCCACTTAATAACGTCATCTTACATAATAAGTGGATTGTTTCCGCAACCGACCGGCTCAGTTTTCGTATGATTCGCACCCCGCGACCCCTCCAGTGCGCATGATACACCCCTGATGAATATGCATAAATAATAAACACCCCGGGTCCAAAAAGTAAAAAGCTTTTGTTAGGGTTTCAAGCCTTGGTTGCCGTTCTTCTTCATTTCATCTCTCCTTCACCTCATCAAAGGCGGCAAATTTCCATTGAAAAATACACAAAACAATGATAAGGGCTTTACGAAAATTCGGTGGTTCTGCTTCTGTCTACTCGCCACATTCCCCATCTGCTAATCCGATCCCCAAACCAAACTCTAGTTTATCACCCACTCACTCATCTTTTTCTTCTGTTCTATTAAACAGAGTTCGCCACTCCAGAGTCTACCGAACCGAACAGTATGTTCACCCAAATTACTTTTATTGCGACATGAAGGATTTTAAAGAGATGCTAATTGGGTACAAGAGTGGTAACAAGAAAATGTTTCCATATATAATCGAAGCTTTGATAGCTAGGCATTCTGAACATGCGCAAGATGACGAGAAGCTTATGAACGAGCTTGGAGTTCTATCAAGAGGTGGTGATAAGAAGGAAGTTCATCGCGAGAATTGCGCCCGTCGTGATGAGGGTAATTTTCACTTCAATTAAAATTGCTTTCGATTGTTAAATTTGTATTATTTGTTACAGTACTGAATTCAAACATTTTTTTTATCTATAAATTAATTTATCCATAACATAGCACTAGGTAATTCATCCATCTATTGATAATTGATAATCCTTTGCTCTAATGGACCTGAAATTTTTTTAAGGGTAGATGCTAGCTTCTGGCTACTTGGACACCCTATGCACATTAATATAATGCCTTACTTGATCTGCTCTTACAAGTGTACACAAAGAGAAGAAATGATCATGTTGATTTTTTTCCTTTTATCATCTGTTTTATGCTTTGTTGGATAATTTTATATCATGATTTACTGCAGGAGAAGGGAAAGAAGTGGAGTCAACCACGGGGTAATTTTGACCTACTGCATTCCTTGCTAACTGTTTATTGTTATGGTGTCTTTATGTTTGCATAGCCACCACGTAAAGTTTCATACGTAGTTCTACTTATTACTATTGTTATGGTGTCTTCAGGCACGCCTTCCATGATTTTGTTTCTTTTTATGATGTCTTTTCTCCTCTTTTAGTTGTTACTGGTGATTCTAGGGCGTTTCGTCGACTAGTTGCTAGTACTATTAGTATTGTTATAACTGAGAATAAATTATTTTCTTCAAGGTTTATGGAAAAGGAGCGTGTCTGGGACTATCCTCCTAATCCGTATGGGATGAGGTATTGTTTTACTCACTGCTTGGCTATTGTATCATTATTTATTATGAGTATAACATGAGGGAGAATCCATTGACACAATTTTCTAATGAATTGTTGGTTAATATTTTGTTAGTATATTCCTCTTGTAACGTTTTTCATTCTCATCTAAAATAGTGCATTCTAAGATACCAAACCTCACAATCCACCAATTTTAATTTCACCTGTTAAACTTTAAAAGTTGATTTTTAAAGTGGTAAATGTTGGTGCTATACGTCTTGGATAGTGCTCGTTTTTTGTAGAAATGTAGAAGAGTATAATAGCTATAAACTTGTTGTTGTGTGATATGGGTGCTGAAATTGGGAGATAGTAAACATGTTAATGATCTTTTCTCTTAATTTATAATGATAATTAAAAAGCAAAACATTTTTTTTCTTCTTAATTGTAGTGGGTACGATTTCTTCTCATTCGGCAGGACAGGCGGTGAAGTAACTGATGCATTGGGCAAACCAGGTCATTATCTGTGGTAATAATATGATTAAAGAGGACTAACATGAAGCAGAATTTCATCATAGCATGTGTGTTTACGATCTTTAACTAATGTTTGTCTTTTTGCATGTAAGATAATGGGATGTTCCTATGAGTTCTTAATGTGACACTGGTTATATGTTGGTACTTATGTTCGTATTTAGAAGGGTATGTTTATTTGCATGAATATCCTGGTCTATTTGCTACCCACTTTTCACAACTAATTTAGCTCTTTTGGTATGATATGAAGAATATGCATGTTATTGCTCATGAAATAATAGCTAGTAAACAACGTCTAAGTTTAATTACTACTTCTTAATTCCGGTTCTTGTCCCTTACTTCGATTTGAGCTTGCGCTATATCTATCACTACCTGCTGTCCTTTAATCTGGACCAAATAGAGGAATTGTTCAAGGGGCTAAACCCCCTTAAGGAAAAACATGTTGCAAAAGAGCTTGGTTGGACCTCTCTTGCATGGAAATTTGACTTTTCACAATAGTCTTTCAGTTTTCTTTTGTATTGAATGCACCTTTGTATTGATTCTCATGGGGCGGCATATATTTAGACAACATCGAGGTAAAATGTTGTATCATACCATTAAGTCACTATCTGGTTCTAAATAAAGCCAGGAAGCTGGCTGCTCACGGTAGAAGTCTGTTGCTCGACTGATTTGCAGCATAGCCAGACAAGAAATGATAAGAAAGAAAGAAATTTTGAGCGTAGAGATTCAGAGGCAGAAACATGATATTTCAAATAAGAATCAGCACAGGATGAATGGAATGCTATGAGTTTTTCTTTTTTTTTTTTGATCGACAAATTAAAAAAAAAAAACTATGATTTTTTCTTTTTGGAGTTGGAGCCCAGCTTGTTGCTAGACTTCCGACTAGTTTCTTGTCTGATGAGAATACTTTCTATTTTGATTAATATAAATAAATAAATTTTGATTAGTATAAATAAATAAAAACTAACTAGTGTGTCCAAATGGCATAATACATGTGATAAAGATCATTTTGTTGGTCTGTAGACATAGACTTCAAATAACACCCAGTGAAAAGATAGTGTGTCCATAATACATGTGATAAAGATCATTCTGTTGATCAGAAATCATTTTGTCGATACCTAGCTAGACTTCAACCAGGAACCAAACAAATCATAAAGCAACCAACACTGAACTGTACCTGTACCCAAGTATTTCCACCCATGAACTTCTGAGGTAACATCTGCAGAAACCATTAAGGGCTCGTCTGCTGAGCAATTTTGAACTTCAACTTCGAATTGTTGCCTATGACTTTGAGCCATGTTACTATGAACGCTTATGCGTGTGTATAAGAAAATAATATATGACTGCTATTAATTCATGAATGAGTCGACAGAGGTTATGGGATATCCTAGTGCTTTTTTTTTTGCCCCATACTCAGTCTGATAATGTAGAAAACTTTTTTTTTCCAGAAAATGGGCCATATAGCCAAAATTGCAAGTTTTTTGGGCCAGTAAGACAGTTAGGATTCAGCCTGGATCAAATAGACAGAAAAATCTTTTTGATTGAAACTGACCCAATTACCCATACCTTTCTTCTTCCTCTCTGGATATATCGATCTCCCTCTCCAGATATCCACCATTTTCATTCTTTCTTCTTCTGCTCTCGATCTTCTGTTTCTCCACCACCACCGTTTCAGTCATGGTTGTTGTTACTTCCGTGAGATCGAGAATTGAGAGATTTGATGGGCAGAGAAGATGGTGGTCGACGTGATGGGTATGATGGCTAAGATTTCACTTTCACCACCACAAATATCAACATCAACATATTTCAATCTGATTCCACCACCGTTAAAAACATCTCGTGCCCTAATTTTATCATTAATTTCATAAGGAGAAGAATTGAATTAGTTTTTGAATCATCAACATCTTGAAAATCACAGAACATGTAAGTTTCTTAACCCTAGTTTTCTTTTTGATTAATTTTTATGAACGACATAAATTGACCTGTGTAAAATAGTTTAAAATCGATTGAATTTGGTTTGGTTTCACATAATTCTAGTTGTTGATCTACCTGTGCAACCATTGGTTTGCTAATTGAATTATTAATTAGTTGATTTTGTTTTTGGATTGAGTTGAATATTTGGTTGCACGGATGATTAAACTGGGATGAAACTAGTTCCATCCTGTAGATTGAGTGTAACTTGGTTTAATCCACGTTTATATAGGATGATACTGATTTCATTCATGTTTAAGTTTGGGAAGCATTTGGTTTTAACCATTTTTAAACCAGGATGAAACTGATTTTATTCTGTTTTGGATTGGGATGAAACTGGTTTCATCCTGTTTTAGATTGATTCGAATTTGATTTCGCTCATGTTTAAACTAGGATGAAATCAGTTTTCATCCTGCTTTAGATTGATTTGAATATGGTTATCCAGCTGCACTTTTGCATTGTCATCTATAAAAAAATATACATTCATTTTGACGAATGCTTGACTAGTAATTAAATGTACATATAATCGATCCCTTGTCTGGCATTTAGTATATATATGCATTAAATATTTTTTTTCCAGAACGTTGCAGTAGTAGGCCTAACACACATGCACCAAGCTATGCAATCAAAATGACTATCAATTTGCGGTTGCTAAACAAAGCAAAATATTCTCTTTTATTTATCTCTTGTCGTGGTTGTCATATGTTTAAAACTAGGTTGATAATGATTTCTTTATGTTATAAATTGTATTGAATTTTCCTTAGCCTACGGTTGGACTAAGATGAAACTGGTTTCACCCATGTTTAAACTAGGATGAAACTATTTTTCATCTTATTGTAGATTAGGTTGAATTTGGTTTCACTCATGCTTAAACTAGCTGAAACTAGTTTTCATCCAGTTTTGCATTAGGTTGGATTTCGTTTCAGACATGTTTAAACTAGGATGAAACCTGGTTTCGTCATATTTTATCATAGTTTTAGCAATACGATCACATTTTTTGCAAACTGAATTTAAATCCAGCACCATATTGCCATGTTTTCTACCTTTAATTTAGTAATTTAGCAGTAGTACTCTCTTTTTCACACATATTTTTTTTTTCTTTCAGATTTGGTATTGTTGGTGCCGCTCAAATACTCAAAGATTTTGGGATATTGATGTTAGATTAAATTTGTACGTGGGAAAAATTTGTTTGCTATAAAAAACTTAGTTTAAAGGGTCAAGGGGTATTTTAGGTGATTGATATTTTTTGTTTTTATTTTCCTGGGTCAAATACCAATTTTGCCTAAATGAACAGTATTTTTCTAATTTTTGGTTATATAAACAGTATCTAAAGCTAAGAATCTATTTCACCCATGAATTTTCTGTTTTTGTCTTTTTGACCATTTTTGTGTTTTATTTAATTCCTTTTCTTTTTGGTGATTTTGCAAGTGATAATTCTGAATCAGAAAAAAATTATAGTCGCTACTTTTCTTTGCTTTCTTTTAATTTATGGTTTATCAATTTCTGTTAATAAATATATATGTATTATGCTTAAAAAAAACTATGACATGTTTCTTATTCGACACGGATCAGCATATGAGACTGATCCGTTTCTCTTACAAAAAGTCTATTCGAACCGCCGCTGAATTAGACTACGTGAAAACCACTCCTCACAAAACTTTCAATGTGCTCCACCATAAGTGGCCCCCTGCTGTCCTCCGACGGGCCCATCGGGACCCACCATCACTGTGAGAACTTTTTCAAATGTGGTTTTGGGGTGGTTTAGTTACTCGGTTTATTTAGAATCACTGTGTTTCTTATTGACCACACAGACTTGGCCTTTAATGTTTTAGGTACAGGCTGTGCAGCTAGGTGGTCATGAATACAAACATAACAGGAGAAAGTCAACACATGCTCCTTCCTGTGCATGTCAACATCCTATAACCAACCCCACAGAAGCTCGGATGTTTTATTAGAAAGGCAAAGTAGCTTGCTCGATTTGCACGAAAATTTCATTCAGGTGCTCTGCTCATTTTTTGGAATCTTATTGGATAAACAAAACATAGAAAACCAAGTTTGTGATGTGTTACTTGAAACCCACTTCGATTTTCCAGTTCTATTACCCGGCCTTTCAAAATCTCCAGGCTTGTGAACACAGGTAAATATCTATATTTCATCTTACTTTTGTTCTTTATTATTAAATATCACTTATTTGATTTGTTAAATGATGTTATAATTTCTTCTTTTTGTTAAAATTTTCTATGTTTTATTTTCTCTGCTTTATTTTGATTTGTGAGAGTTTCTTCAGTTTCTCCTCCGTGTTCTTATGATTCAATTCCTGGTATTTCTTGGTTGGGTTTTTCCAACATATGCCTTTTGATATTGGAAAAATCCCAATTTTCGAGGAGGCCATAAGATTCGTTGGTTTGAATTAGTCGGGGCGTGGTTATTTTGGAAATTATAACATGTAATCATGGCTTAATTTGAAAGGAGCTGGATTAAACTAAACCCCTTGTATTTGTTGGAACACGGTCTCCGTATATGTATGCATGCATGCAACTTCATCTTAGGTTTATACTTTTGTTCTTAGGTTCGCCCGACATCATGCAATAGCACAAAAATAAGATCTTTATGCTTTTCGCTTAATAAAACTAGACAACGATGGAAATCAAACGACACCTTTTACTTATAAAAAAGTACCATGATATGGGACAAACTACGATTGTGGTGCTACAACGGATGAGATATTAATGTCTCGATGCTATGGTTTTCTAACATGTTAGTTAATTTACTTTAGTTTGAGTTTCTTTAAATTAGTTATAGTGATGCTAATGTTGTATCATTTTATTTCAGATACATAATATGGAGCAAGGTGTCATGGATATGGTGGAAGTATCAAAGTCTAATTCTAAATCAGCGATAGGACGGGCTTTTCCAGCCTTAGTTCCTTGATAATTCTTTAATTTGTCGCTTCCGGGAACAAAATGGTTTACCTTATGTATTAGGATAATGGATGGTTGGTTGCACTTTATTGCGCGTTTTTACATTTATAACAAATGACAAAAGATGATATATACATCGCTTTAGCTGAAATTTTGCCCTTTTCATTGATTTTCTATATGTTCGTATATGTTGTTATTATGCATTATTGTGTTCAGCACTTTTAGCAGCTTGAGTTTAGTTTCAACCAGGTGGTTCCTTATGATCTTATCCTACAAACTCAGCTTAGAATGATCTACAACTTATAAAGTTCTTGGAATATGCAGCTTTGATATTTCTGATCGGTTCCAATTTAGTTAAGTGAGATATGATAATGGTACGATATAAACCAACAACAATATCCAATTCGGTTGTTTATGATTTTCAGGTTTGTTGATCGATTGCAAATTAGTTGGATGGTTGTTAGGTTCTCACTGTAATTCTGCTCCTGTGTTTCCATGGATTTGTTGTGGATCTATGAAATGGCCCCTGTTATTTTCGGTGGTACGCATCTCTCCAAGAGCTACTTCCACCACCAGATGTCACAAGAGAACCCATGTTAAGATATACATAGAGTATATGAACAAGCTTTGTATACCACATCTTTCTTTCTTGAACGTGCATATAGGTGTTAATGATGATTAGGCTTTTGCTGAGAAAGTAAAAGAAAAATCCCAATAATAATGAACAAAAATTCTTAACAAACCATGGAAGAAACCGTGAGAAAAAACCGCCAGACACATAAACCCAATAATGGGATCCCTGTTTGCTTTGGGGTGGGTGGGGACCACAAATTTTGTGTGCAGCGGTTTTCACCTGGTTTGAAATCGCACTGCAGAATCATCCTAATAAAAATAGCGGAGGGTTTATTATTATTTAGGTTAGCTTTGCCCTCTTCATATTTGTTGTCAATTTGGATGCATTTGGTTGTCTACGTATGTGCTAATCACATGGCAGTAAGTATTGGGTGTGCATTTTTAAATGCAGGCCATGCAAAATCAGCCGAAATGTCATCACAGCTTACACATAACACAACCCTCAATAGGTAGCATCATCCAAAAAGGTTTATGATATTTCCAAGTGCATGTTTTATTTTGTCGTGATGTGGAGATGTTGATAAAATTCAGTGATCCGAAGTACTTACAATGCTCTCTCTTCATTGTGGTTAATAAATATATTTGAGTGTACCGTCTCTCATGATACCTACGATACTTTCATGTTTTAAATTAAACATGCCGTATAATGATAAACGTATTAATTTTGTTGTAGGCAGCCTAATCGGGTTTAGACATGCATCTTTGGGGACAATTAAGTTAAACTTTGCGGTTGAAGTGTTTCCAATGTTGATTGTTAGCAAAGCTAGGGATGAGTATTGGTGAGGATTTGACAGCTCTTAGGTCGTATGTAGCCATTATTATCCTTCAGGTTAGCCAGGACCTCACTTTGTGGACCTCTTATTATTCCCACTGCAGCTCGATTAGGTATTAGCTTTATTGCGAGCTTAAGAAAATGGATGATATAATGGAATCACATCCTCAATTGTAAATACTTTAAGGTCATTATCTTTTTTTGTTCTTATCTCATCCTAAATCTTTCAGATCCTACTGTACGTATTGTAACTTTGTACATACCGAGTAACCGAGACCTCTTTTTAGCTTGATGTTGAAGTCTTGGTGTACTTTTATGGTTTGACCATTGTTTTTAATTCTTGCAAGTTGTGTAAGAGTTAGAGATAGCATCTTTGTATGGAAAGGAGTTTCATAGATGATGATGATCTGCGAGATCGATGAGATGACTATGCAAGAACGAGTTCGGTATTGAATGAAATAACTCTGAGTGATATATATTAGAAACTTAAAACAATGTAATGAATTTTTTTGCCTTTGTTGGTTCGATTGTGCATTACTCAATACAAGTTGAGAGGACGTACTTGGCATGGTAGTGCTGCTTAGAGGTGTAAAGTTGAGAGGACGTACTTGGCATGGTAGTGCTGCTTAGAGGTGTAAATTGTACTGTGCCGGCACGAGCACCTCCCAGCACAACACGCCAAAATTTGAGCACAGCCCAGCCCAGTACGTGACTTAGCCCAGCACGGCACAACACGTTACTTCAATGGGACGTGTTGGGTTTGATTGATTGGCACAATAGCGCATCCCAGCACGCGACACGGCACAACACAACACGTTATGAAAGCACGCCATAATATGTATAAAATACTACAAAACATGGCACAATACATCACATTTTGTGTATATTTCACAAATAAAAACCTTTATTCTAGACAATTGTTGACATTTTACTACCGTTACGTTGACTTATTTATATGTTGACACATATAATACGTAAATATTTGGAAAACATTTATATTAGAAAATATAAAATTAATGTGCCTGGCACAACACAACATGGCACATCACGTTTATTTTTCTGGCACAACCCATCCCAGCACGCCTTCTAGCACAACACAACACTGCACGTTATAATCTCCGGCACATCATAACTCGACACATAGCATGCTAAGCACGTGATTTCGTGGGTTGTGCTGTGCTGGGACGACACGTTTTACACCCGCTGCACACATGAAATTGTTGTGCATAATTGGGAAACGAATATTAATTTATTAGCAACAGTTATTCAGTGTTACAAATTTCACAACTCATAAACGTTACTAATGTCATGGTATGTATTGTAGCCTTTATGTCCCACGTGGTTTCCTCGCTTCGGAAGGGGTTAAGTTAGCATAACATTGGTAATGCTTATAGCCGTTGCTAACCAGGAATATGATTATACATATCCAGTTTGCAGGTTCCATAGGTTTTATGTTATGCTCATAAAGCGGTGCAACACCCAACATCGCCACTATTTGATACAAAGTTTGAAGCTCGCATCGATGTGTGAAGAGTTTTGTTGAAGTTTCTCTTACCATAATAAACTGTGTTCCTATCATGATGAATTGCAGTTTAAAATTTGATTTATATACAATCTAGATTGTGGTTTGATTTTGGTACAAAATAAATTGATGAGTTTATAACATGCTGCTTAATTTTAAAAATATTTTTGGATGGGTAGTCGGGTGTATAGCCAATTCACCTTAGACGCCTCATATCTTCTTTAATTCCACGAGGGGAAACAGAAACCAGTTGCGGTTGGATTTGACATATCTGTGATTGTTGGTGGTGTCGTTGTAAATTTGTTAGGTGATAAGTGTCTCGAGGAAGGTTCGGAAGACCTAGAATATTGAATAGAAAATGAAATAATTGTTGAAATATAAGTAAATTCGATACCACAAGCAATGGTTAGGGTTTTAGAGTTTTTTGTTAATTACATTGTTCTTTTATTTTCATGTTTGTACGTTTTTTTAGCAATAAAGAAAACCCATACCACAATAGGTAATTACCTACGTCTCTTTTCTTTGTTTTGTTTTGTTAGGTTTTAGTTTTTTTTTGTTGTTGTTAATACATGTTGTTCTCAAATTTGATCAGGGTTAAGTAACACTTTATTTTTTTGATTTTGTTGGTTGATAAAAGGGTGAGAGTAGGACCAGATCGTGGGTGTCTTGCATTAACCTGGCATTTTTAGATTTCTTTTAATGTTTGGACTTTTTTATGAGGTATGTTAGGTAGAAAGACTTCCTTGCAAGCAATTGGTCAATACCAAATCAATACTAAAGTATGAAGTACTTGATTAGGTTGGTTAAATTTTTATTGTAGGCGTTTATGAATTATGCACATGATTAAGATTTATCATTCCATCTCTTCCAAAGGATTTTGAACTCTGCCTGTTGTATTCAATAACATATATACTTCTCTTTGTTTAGTATGCATAATTATGTACAGTCCAGACAATAAAATACATTAAAGTTGGTAGCACATCCTAATTAACATAATTTCCAAATCACTATATATGTCGCTTCACTCTGGAATTTTACATCATATTCTGAAAAACATAACTGTTATTATGAACGTGACCTTTCAAGGAGAGGGTAAAGCTTTCAATAAATGTTTCCAGTACTCTTTATGAATTAAGTGGATCAGTTGATCTCCAGGATGACAATCTGTCCAAGTATGAGACTCCTTAAAATGATGAAGATGCGAAACAAATACAGCCTGTATGTGCTCAAGTTGGTTTATGTCTAATTTATTATCTTTATGTATGAAGATAGGAATTAGGATGATCCACTGAAGTTACTCGAAGACTTGGAGGAGATCATGTAAATTTGGGTTTTTCCTAATATAAATACACTTGATGAGGACAAATATAAAACTACAATTGGCATGGGCATCTTACTGAAAATTCTATCTCATGGGTTTTGTATGCATTTTTTTCCAGAAAGAATAGTTGACGACAGGAGGTTGCAGTTTATGAGATTTGTAAGAAAAAATATGTGGATCATCAAAGAACCGGTTATTTACGCTCAATTTACATTGTTGTTAGTTTTGTATGTTTCTCTATATCTTTCATTTGAATTTGAATTCTTATTGGAAATGTATGTGTGTCGTGAACTTGACTACTTTCTCCGATGACCTCTTCTTTGGATTGACAGATCGTTAAAGTATAAGAAATATTCTTTGGTAATTTAATATGCCAAATGAAGAAAATAAGAAAGTCTATGAACGCAAAAAAAAATTAAACACAGGAATACAACATATGTGGTGACGCTCAAAGGTATATGCTTCATCTTCCATGTGTACATAAGGTACTGAAGGGAGGATCATTTCTTAAGTGCATCTTTCTATGCATATATGCAGTGAATGTAGGTGTTGAACCCACAAAGAGGGTCATCCGATCATGTAATTGTTTCTCTTCATTTATTTCTTTTCCTATGTAGTTTAAGTTGGTCGTCGTTATTTTCATATTTCCGAGCAGCACTACATAATTTTAAAATTTATATATGAAAATAACCTTAGCATACTTGAATATACAAAAGTTATTTTTTTTTGTTTTCTTATGTAGTTTAAGTTGGTCGATATTACTTCCGAGCAACATTACATAATATTAAAATTTGTATATAAAAATAACCTTAGTGTACTTGAATGAATAAAAGTTAAATTTGTTTAAACAAGTATTTAACTTTGTTTGCGGTTAATCTAAGAAAGTGAAAGCTTTTATGTAATTGCCTTTCATGTATTTTTTTTTTTATATTACCTTTGTTGGTTAGTATGTTGATGTTTGTTTTTTCTTTCGGAAACAACAGAGCTCTACAAGAGAGAAAATGTGATACATAAATGTTAATTGTATCAGAAATTATTAAACCAAGCAGAGAAAAATCAAATTAAGCAAGCACAAATAAGCAACGCCGATTAAACCAACCTTAGAAAATCGTCACAAAATGGGAAGAATTACACGCACAAATAGAAATGTTTATACATGGGCTTTAAGTTCGATAATAGGATTTGTCTTCAACTTTGCCTTCACCTTTGTGTCATGTAGTATCGTCATATGCATAATCTCAATTAACTAACTCAATGTGATCAAGTTTAATTATTCATAAAATTGTTTTTACTTACAAATAAAGATTACAAATAGAAGAAAAAAATTAATAAAAGACAACGTTTAGTTTTAAAAAATAGAAGACAACTTTTATTTTGGGCCGTTACTAATTAAAAAAAAAAAGCGTTTATTTTTAATCCCACTACTTATGAAACATATTATTATTGTCCGAAAACATTTGGTGTCAAACTTTATAAGATAAGAAAATTAAACCGTAGCAACTATGAATTAAATGGATTTCATTATATTAATATATTGGATGGTAATTATGCCTTAATTGTTATGCAACATTTTTTTTTGAAATAGGCGACATCTTATGTATAAGGTTACCTTTTGTTTTTAATGTTGATTTAAACCACACCCAGACAATTTATAAGAAATTAATTAGATCTTTGGTAAATCTCATGCCTTGATAGTTTGGTATGAACAATGGTGAACAGGTTAGTGATTGATAAAACAATAACGTTTGTAAATCCTTTCCATCTTGGGTTCCACTTTGAACAAAATTTTATTTGTAGCAATACAAAAAAAATAATTAGTTGATGCATTTAGTTGTCATTGTTAAGGGTGATAGAAGACGTATATAAGATTGATTTTCCATTATGATATAAGCATTTCTAACACAACTTTTTTTGGCAGCTTCAGATTTAATTCATATTGTCGCCCTGTACAAATCTTTTTAATTATAAATATAACATAGTTTGATCATTGAAAGATAGTTTAGTTATCAAAGGGTACCATACTTTCCCAAATAATTAGAGTAATCAAAAATTCTATAAGCAAGTTCCAATGCATTTAGGTAACGGGTGGGGGGCGAAGCCTGGCCATACCAAATGACACACATATACCATTAATACATGAGATTAGGATTATAATACGAAATTTAGATCGTCAATACCATGAGGGTTTTACAATTCCCTACCCCTTAAAAGATCAAACTAATCAAAGATTGTTTATAAAAATGTTTAATGCATTTGATCACGGGTACGGGGCGAATCCCCGCCACATTAAATTAGCTGATTCCACTGATCCCGGTGCGTAGCACGGGTTATATTCTAGTTCTGAACTAATTTCTCCCAAGTCCTAAGCTAAGAAGACAATCAGGTGGGACTTGGAGATGGACTGTACGCAATCGAATTCGACCCTAATGATGAATCAATCACTTGGTAGCCAATTTTTTTTTGTTGGACATCCATTCCAATTTCCATTATCCTGAATTTGATTTTCGATCTCTGTCCAGCTCTACAATATGTCATTACTTTCTTTTTTGTCCCATCTCTTGGTGCACTCATCTTTTCGTGGGCTGTTTTGCTAACTTTTCCCGGTAAGTTGGTGCGAACGGTTTTCTACCTTTCCCCCCTATAATCTATTTCTCCGGAAAATCGGAGAATCAAATCTTAAATTTAAATTGAAAAACAGTGAGTCTACAGTCATCGAAAACTACACTTCAAAATGCACCGAACACAGGATCGCACGGATAGAAAGGGGCGTGCTTAACATCAGGATTAGAAGGGCAGAAGTGGGCCCAGTCTTTTGTCTCACACCACTGTGATCTTGGTGAAAAAACGAAGTCAATCTAGAATTATTGATTGAAAAATGCACGCAATTAGGCAGACTTTCATAAAACACAGCGGTTCTTCTTCTCTCTACTCGTGTCGCCTTGCTCCTTGTCCGACCCTCAAACCAAAACCTAATTTTTCCTCCTTCCTCTCCCTTTCGCTGCTTCCACTAAGTTCATCAAAGTTCAACATAACTTAGTGAAAGTTCCAGGAAATTATTTTTACTGCGATACTGAGGATTTTAAACAGATGTTAATTATTAATTGACTACAAGAATAATAAGAATTAGATTATTAGGAATAATTCCTAATCAGTTGAATAGAAATAAGAGAACTATGCCAAGCATTGGCAGCAGGGTTATTACTTGGTATCAAAATAGCCAACAAACAGTTCCTAACTTCCTGTTGTGTCTCTGAAAGGGTTAGTGTCTGTTTGAGGACCAGACGTGGTGCCTCTTCGCAACAGACTCCTGTCTCTTCCTACAGTCGCCATTTTCTCCTATAAAAATATGATTTGATTTGTTATTTCAGAGTCATCAAAAAAAATCTTGCTTCTGTTTTGTTAAGTTGAAGTGTCAAATAGATTACATATTCTGCACAATTTAGTTTGCTGAGTCTTGATTGTTTGAAGTGCTGCATCAATCAAGAAGGAGATTGTTGTATCCTGGGAGACGAACGCCAATCAACCATATGGCATCATTTTGGGGACGTAATCGTTTTAAGGACATAGAGAATTTCTCTAGCCTCAGTCCACTGTTTGCTATTTTTATTCCCTGATTCTATATGTCCTTTTCTTTTCAATTGTGTTATTGATTTGAATGCTTGAATTATGTTGAAACTGTGTTTATTATATTTCCTGGAATGTTTATGAAGTTGGGTATTGAATGGAATACGCCAACATTGCATTTGTGGCAAGCATAAGGGATGAATTGAACTAACATCAATTTACAGGTCTACTGCACACAACATGTTTGTGAAAACGTCACAGTAGAAGTAGTCCAAGTTTGTGCCTTTGTCATATTTGGTTGTGTATTAATTATAACATATCTTGTATTGAGTATACTAACTTGTATTCTCTATTATTACTTAGTATATTTTCCAACATATGTATCCATATGTAATGGCAGCTAGGATGGCTAGGGTTAGAGAACATGAAAAAGATGACGACAAGCTTATGGAAGAGGTTGGAGTTGTAAAAAAAGTTGATCTCGTTGGTGAATATCAAGACATTCATGATTTGGATCCTGAGGAAAGGAAGAAACTTTGTCGCGACTATGTCGAGCGTAATATTTTACTCACTACTTGGCTATTGTGCATATTTTTGTTAACAGATCTTCCTAGTTTACTCACTACTTGGCTATTGTACAATGATTAGTAAAACAAGATTCTTTATTTTTGCCTCTCAATTGCAGTGTCGTGTGCTTCTCCATATTAGGCCCGGCAGCTCTTAATACAAAATATAATTACATTTATAACGGGGGCTATGATAGCGACAACTATGATAGCGAGGATTTCTAATAGGAAAGCTGAATTTGATGATCTTTCTTTGGTGCATGTGTGCATGGTTTTTAAAAGCGTACGCTTCATGCTTCGGAACGTACGCTTCGCTTCAAATTTTAGCATTTCGCTCCGAAGCGGTAATGTGAAGCGTATCTTTCATGAAGCGTACGCTTCACGCTTCAGAGCATACGCTTCGCTTCAAATTTCAGCATTTCGCGCGGTCATGTGAAGTGCGCATTTTGACTTAGTCAACTACTTACCCGCCAAATTTTTAAAGCTTTTAAAAGAAAAATATGAATGTTTTAAGGGGGAATCAAATACCCCACCTCCCACTCGCCTGGAGAAGGTTGAACTGATGTGCACACGCTTTGTTATTGATAATAATTAGACTTATATAAAATTTATATAGATATTATTTTCCTAATAAATTTATAATTGCTAGTTACGACTAATTTATTTATAAGAAATCATCCGCTTCAAACATCAATCGCGAAGCGACGCTTCACGCTTCGACATACGCATCGCTTCCTAAAAATATAAAACGCTTCACGCTCCGCTTCACGCTTTCAATACCTTGCCTGTGTGTTTTTGCATGTAAGAAAATGGAATGTGTTGACAATATTGGTTGGAGTCCCATATTTTCCCATGAGGTTTTAAAATACTTGTAATAGCATGGGCTGACTATTCTTGTTAATGAATTATCTTAATTTTAACTGGTTATGTATTGGTATTGGAAACGTATGTAATATGCGTGTTGCAAGAGCTTGGTTGTAGTTCTCTTCATTATCTTATAAAGGAACAATGTCAGCTGGGTTTCCTCGCCTTTCAACTGGTTGACTCCCTTTGCTTTTTCCTCTTCTAGTTTGGTAATGGTTTAGGCAGCAAAAGAAATGGTTTAGGAAGCAAAAACAAATTATCCAGTCAGATCTGGTCATGCACATGTAAGTGTACATCTTTTTGAGTTTTATGTTTTGTGTTTTTGCTTTCGAAAATGCTAGATACCACGTTATTCTTGATGACTACTTGCTCGCATTCTTATGTGTCAACTGTGAATCGGAATATCTGTAACACAAGTCAGCTGTAGTGTCAGAGAGAGAAAACTTCACTTATATTTTATTTTCAATTTTCTTTCTCTCTTTATATCTTTACTCTGCTAACGTAAAGAACACAAATCATCAATATAATTATTGAGATTCAATATTAGAGTATCACTGTAGAGATAACCCATCAAAATTATCAAAAAAAAATTTTATGTTATATAGGAAATCCCTATATTCAATCGATATTGGAACAATGATTCGTAATTGGAAGGCCTTACAATGACTGGAAATCAAAATTCATCAAAATCAAAGATAAACCAGTTACAACAGAGATCAGAGTTACAATCATCCCTTGAATCTTATACAAATCAAACATCCACAATATATCAAATTTGTACCTATCAATTTTCTAAACATTCCCAAATTCTTCTACATAAAAAAAGTAAAGCAAGCAACTAAATGTCCAGAATTCTCAATAGTTCTTCAATTTGCATCCTGCCTCACTGTGTTGATATTGATGCCCCATAAAATTATTGAAGAAACTACGAGATCTGGAATTGGAATCTGTTACTTTAATTGTTGTCGCTAATAAATTATCATATTGGGTTATAAATCTGTTCTCTGGTTCTATTTGATTTTTTTTGTTATTTGCTAGCATATAAATTGAAAAAGATATGAAATTGGCAATTCCTACCCGTAAGTCTGAAAGTAACAACTGCAATTGGGTTCTATTTAATTTTCTTTTAGATTTTTTGGACTTCTTGAATTTTTTGGTCTTCGCCAATTAGCCTTGGAATGTCTTGGCTGATAGTGTAAGTTTGGTTTTATTTTTGGTATATTGCATTCTTTTGTGTCGCATGCTTTCGTATATTGCATATATTTGGACATCACCTAGGTAAAGTGTTGAGTGTTGAGATTTGAAGGCAAATCGCAGAATGAAATATTAAATTTCAATTGAAAATTACACAAAGTAATGAAACGGACTTTACAAAAGATCGGTGCTTCTTCTTATCTCTACTTGTGTCGCCAGCATTCTCCTTATGCTAATCCAATCCCAAAACCAGACCCTAGTTCATCACTCCCTCACTCATCTTCTTCTCTATTCAACAGAGTTCCCATCAGAGTTTCACCCAGATTATTTTTATTGCGACACTGAGGATTTTAAAGAGATGTTATACGAGTACAAGAATGGTAACAATAAAATGTATCCATATATAATGGAATCTTTGACATCTAGGCAGTCTAAGTAAGGAAACGTGGGTTTCCTAGTTTAGGTCAAAGAAGACGGCTAAATTCTAGGAGGTTCCGAAAAGGCTCCGTTAGGGAAATGTAGCTGTCTTAGGACAACTTCCATATACAAGACGGGTTTCCAAATTGACCATGATTTCTTTGGAAACCAAGTTTGTGACTCCTATATAAGTAGGTCTAGGCTAAGTGTTTTAGGCGTGGAATCCTCAATGTAAATCTCATAGATATGTGAGGGATTTATCCCACCTATTGAGGTGGTTATGTGAGAGACCTAATGGTGGAAGGAGTACACCATTATGGTGCTTATGGGATACTTATCAATTTTGAAAGATATGTCGTTATGGAGTATTCATATGGAGATGTTGGTAAGACATATTGTTGAGGAGATGATCATCTTGGTGGTGCTGGATTAGATTATTGGTGTTGAGCTAAAGGCGTCCAGGGTAATCTATGTCAGGGTGTGCACAGAAGATCATCTCGTTGTGGTAGATAATACGGTAAATATTATCTCATATGGGTGAAGACACTACTTTGGATCTTATAGGGTGCTTGTGAGAGTTCTTGTGTTCGGTCACGTTGTGGTGAGTCGATGGATTGATTTAATCAATCAGTTGTGTAATTCTCAGTGGTGATTATATAATGAATAAAGAGGTCGTACTCGTTTGGTGGATGTAGACAATATTACACACATTGTGTATATTGTTGAACCATGCTAAATCCGTGAGTACTTTATTTCTTGTTGCTTTGTTTATGGCTTGCATCTGTGTGGTTCTCTTTCTCATCTTCTTATCCTAGATCGTAGTGAGGTTCATGGATCAATCTGAGAGATCAAGTGTTTCTTGTTAGCTATTTTGTTTCCGCAGTATTAGCATGTAGATGGTTCTGAATCCCAACAATTGGTATCAGAGAGATCCAATTGTCCCAACAATTGGTATCAAAGATTTAGGCTGGATAGAAGGTTTGAAGAGAGAAGTTTTTTTCGGTTTTCTGGATCGGCAAAATTTTTTGAAGACAAAGGATTTGGTTTCATCAAGTATGTAAGGATTTGATGTTATAGCTTCCGAAGATGCAGAGTTTGATGTTATCAAGTATGTGTAGGAGTTGATTTCATCAGTTTTTGGAACAAAGCAAAGTAAAGCGTACTTCTCAAGGAATGAGATTATATCATGTGATTTGCATTCGATATGGTCAAGATGTGTGGTCTTGATGTTTATGGTGCTCTACATTAGAGATTTGACATTGATACTTATTGGAGCATAAACCCTATGCATGGATTCAAGTAAGTTTATTTATTCTCTATACTTCGTACCATATTCTTGTGAATTGTTAGAAAGACCTACATAGTTTGGTTTTCAATTAATCGGTGTTTGCTTGGAAGACACAAGAAGGCAAGAGTATCGTAGTTGGAATACAAATATTAGTTTGTATATTGGTGGAAGTAAATATGGAATATTGGCATGTCAAAGTCTCATTGTTGTTCCATACCAAGGGAAACAATAATTTAGTTATCAATCGTCATCAGTTGGATTTGTTGTTGCTTGTCTTTAACCTGAAGTTGAAGAATGTGAAGATGGATTCATACGCGTTTTTCCTTAGTTGTTTGTTACAATAAGGATTTTGGGAAATCTCATAGTAGGTTTCGTTTTGGAAGTATTGTCTGTTGGCCAGGATTTGATATGTTCCAGAGGTGAAGAGTTTGATTCTCAGTCTTAGTATTTGAAGCATGTGGCTACAAATAAGTTTAAGGACAGTGATCGTTGATGAGATGTGATATTGGTTGTGGTGGAGCTATGGTTTCTTATTTTTATATAAGAAGAAGTTTTTTAGACACATTTTGTAGGGTTTGTTTGTCTATGTTGAGAATGACATCGTGTCGGGTAAAATAGTGTTTTATGGAGTTTCTCTCGTGTTTCTGATGGAGAAGCTAGATAGTTTGTGATCTTTTTATTCTTTTCGATGACGTTCAGTCGAAGAGTTTTTTGTTTGTACACCATTTGAAATCGATCGGAGCTGGTTGAAGTGCAAGATCATTTGGAAGAAACAGGTTGGTCTATTTGTGTTGTAGATACGTTCCTATTTTGGTAAAGACCCGTTGTGAGGAATTAAAAAGGTATTGCTTGGACACTTCAAGAGTTTAAAGAATAAAGATACAATACTACAATGTGTTTGGTGGTGTGACTGAGAGGGCTACAATTTCGGCGTGTTTTTCCGTCAACCTTTATTATCCGTTGGCTATTTGATTTCTTAATGATCAGTGTGAGACTTTCTGTTGGAGAGAGCTACATTATAACAATGGTAATATTTGGTGGTTTGCTCATCTGATACAGTTATTGAAATTGATTTCAATAGTGACAGAGCCTGTAGAGATAAAGGTGGAAATTTCTATTGAGAAATTTCGTTCAGCAACGATATAGTTTCCGTCAAGTTATTTTCTCTACATTGTTTGAGAAGATAAACTCAACATCGTCTTGAATTGCTTGCCGAAGGTTTCAGATTATGGCTGTGTGTGATTGGGTATTTGTGTGAAGGACGGATTATCATATTTCAAACGTTGGTGTACGTTTTAAAGCAAGATTGGTAAAGGGATATGCACAAGGCAGAATGTGTGACTTTATGTATTGTTACAACGGTAACAATGAATTCTTCTACATTAGTCACAGTGTTATCCGAGTCCGAAGTGTGTTGTGGTTTGATTATCGCGAAGTCGAAACTACATGCTTGCTTAAGAAATTGATAAAAGACTATCTTGACAACTATGCCTATAAAAGGGACATTGTTGTCAAAGCCCGCTGAGGTTGCTGAAACGGTGAGAAGTTTAGTGTGTCAGCTGTCAAAGTCTCTGTGAAGTTGGACACGTGTTTTTGGTATGTATGCATTGGTCAAAAATATGATGAGCTTTTTGGAGGAGTAAAACTCAATTGGGGATGGTCGTAGAATCATGATCCAATCGGAGATAGGCACGTAAAGCAAGATTCATAAGAGATGATCTCGAGATTGGCACGCAGTGGCAATGATCCGTGGATTGGTTGTATTTGGTGCGCGGTTAGAGTCATGCTCAATATGCTTTGGTACATACAAGATGGTTATTTTCTTGGAAGCTAACATGAAGGTTGGTTTATGACAAACTAACGCAAGGTTTCTCGTTAACTCGCTTTGGAGGACATGCTCATGGAAAATAGCAAGTATGTGATCAGTTGTTCAAATAATCAATTGGCTCGGCTGGAGTTTAGAGACAAAAATGAACATTGTGGTTATGCTAAGGTAATGCTTAGGCAGATGCATGGAGGCTACTATGGTAGCTTCATTTGGTGATCGAGTAGTTATGGATGTCATACCTATGGGTATGGTGCGCAACTTGGAGTTAGTGGCTCATAATAGCGAAACATTAACTCAGATGGAGCAAGTCCAGTCAAGATGGAGTTGTGTTCGTAGTTCTAAGGTGGCAAAGGCTCAAGGGCGCACAATGACTCTAACTAAATCTTATGGAAGCATATGAACAACAATCGTATATGGTCTGATTGAGTTGGCATGCAATACACCTATAATGATGCCAATCAATGTGGAGTTGTGAACATAAAGGAGTAAGGTGTACTTTCACAAGATGTTGCATAACGGATGATCATATGATGATAGTTTCTGGGTCGGATTTTTCACCGTGGTGGAGATTTGTAAAATCACCAGTAGGTTGGATTGTTAAGTCTGAGTTGGTTACGTTCAAGTTGCTCTCTTCTGGTAGAATTTCTACGGACCAATTGGGTGAACTACATTTCGGTTTGATTCCTATTGAGGATATGTAGGCAACCAACGATGCTGCAATCGATGTTCAGAAGATGGAGGGATAACAAGTTTATCGTCTCATGCATGAATGCATGATCCGAGGTGGAGAATTGTAAGGAAACGTGGGTTTCCTAGTTTAGGTCAAAGAAGACGGCTAAATTCTAGGAGGTTCCGGAAAGGCTCCGTTAGGGAAACGTAGTTGGCTTAGGACAAAGAAAAGGAATGATCATGTTGCTTTTTTCCTTCTATCATCTGTTTTACGCCTTGTTGGATATTTATTATATTTTGTTTCTTATTAGTTTTATCATGATTTACTGCAGGAGAATGGATAGAAGTGAAATCAACTACGGGGTAATTTCGGTCTGCTGCATGCCTAGCTAATTTTTTATTGTTATTAACTACGGGGTAATTTAGAACCGACAAGAATAAGTTATTTTCTTCAAGGTTTATGATAAAGGAGCGTGTAGGTGATTGGCCTCCTAATCCGTATGGGATCAAGTATTGTTTTACTGAATTTAATCTGACGGAAAATCCGTTGACACAATTTTTTCTCACACTACCTCACAATTTCCACGCTAATTTTATAATGAATTGATAGTATATTCCTGCTGTAACATTTTACATTCTTATCAAAAACAGTGCATTCTAGGATACCAAACATCGCCACCCACCAGTTTTAACTTCACATGTTAATCTTTGAATGGCTGATTTTTGAAGCGATAGATGTTGGTGTTATACGTCTTGGATTGTGCTCATTTTTTGTAGAGATGTAGAACGCTATAAGAATACAATACCAAAATAAAAGCTGTAAATTTGTTATCGTGTAATATTGGGTATATAGGGCGAGAGTGAATGTGTTAAAGAACTCCAGTCTTAATTTATAATGATAATTAAAAAGCAAAATATTTTGTTTTCTTCTTAATTGCAGTGGTCATGATTTCTCCTTATACGGCGAGACTGGAGGTAAAATAACTTATGCGCTCAGTCAACGAGATCATAATCCATGGTGCTAAGACGAATTATAATTTAAGGATTAAGATGAAGCAGAATTCGATCGTAGTACGTGTGTTGATGATCTTTAATTAATATCTGTGTTTCTGCATGTCAGATAATGGGATGTGCTGAGAATATCTATTAGAGTCCCAAGACATTTCCTTTTCAAGTTTCAACTAGATCGACTCTCATTGCTTTTTCCTCCTCGAGTTTTGTTTCTGCAACAATAGAAATTGTCTAAAGCAAAAACATATTATCCAGTCAGATCTGATTTGGCACATCTTTTTTTGTGTTCTTTTGTATCGCATGTGTATCCATTTCCAAGATATTTTCAACAAAAAAAAAGAAAAAGAAAAAAAAGGAAAATTTGAAGATATACACAACAGAGATAAAGGTCAAATTGTTACCTGAGGAATTTCAACTTGGAATTATTACCTATGAAGTTGAGCCATAATACAAGATTCATTCATGTATGATAGCCTTTTTACTCATGGAGCCATGTAGGTATTCATTTTGAAGACAAGTGGTGTGCACTAGTTATAAGAACTACAAAACAGTCCACTATGCCCTGGCCTTGCTGGATCCTTGTGTCTTTTAACCCTTCGGAGGAAGATACTTTGCTGTGGACAGGAACAAAGTCATGGGATTTTAGCGTGAAAGTTTTCTTATGATCTCCAGCTCGAGCATAAAGCTGGGATTGTGAACTTCCCGGAAAAGAAAATCTGCATAAAGTGTGCATTTTTCCTAGGTTAAGCTGTATTAGAAAGCCTCCCCACCTTGCACAACTTGCAAATATGAGGTGCAGCTAATATGCATAAATTTTGTGATAACTCCATCGATCATAATCTTCATCGAGTTTCCTTTGGCGCTGGAAAGACCTGTCATTCGTACGAGTAAATGAGTAATAAAGAGTTTTCTAGACAAAGAAAAGGAATGATCATGTTACCTTGGCTGTTCGGCTCGTCTTTCAGCCCATTCAGTGGAATAGGTTGATGGACGCTTTCAAGAGGCATAGATTTGTTTGAACAACAGGTGAAGGCAAGATATGGAGTGTATTATGTGTATGCATATGTTTCCTGTCTCCTAACGCAAACAGGACAAAAACCTTGCCGGAATTCAAAAGTTTGAACCGTCTAAGAAACAGGTCCCTCGCAGCAGTCTATGCCATCCAAATCAACATCATCCCATCGATGGCCAATCCACTCTGCAAGCATGTTCGAATTTAGAAAAAGTGAATAGTATGATAGTCAGAAATCTGGTAATGAGTTGAAAGGCAACAAAAATTTAAGAAAGATCAATCCCAGTCGACCAATGAAAGTCAATAGTCATGTGACCAATCTTATAGATATCTCTCTCTCACTGGTCAGTTTCCGCATGACAATTTAACTACAAGATGCACAAGTTAACTAAATAGCGTTTGAATGTGCAAAGCAATGGAAGAACACAAGTAAAGGAAAATGGAAAATTTTAGCATCCATAGAAGTAGCCTTCATGGAAGCATTCTAGTTACATATTTTAATCTCACACAGGAAGAAAATCAATATAAAAACCTAAATGTGCTTATTGTTCTTGCAACTGAAAAAAAAAATATTACAAGCTAGCTTCCAGGAAACACCAGTAGCAAGTTCGTCCACTAGCGAAATCCATGCTATGATCAGCCCATTCTTCGTGTCTCGAAGTTATAACATGGACTGAAATAAAAGAAAGAAAGAGAATGAGTAATACTTCAAATCTTTCGCAGCAAGAGAAGTACAGCTTTGCATAACTGGAAAATAGATCAAGATTTCGGCAACAAAGATCAAAAGGATATGCTCTATTGGGTGAAAAGCAGCAGTTCATGACGAAATATAACAAATTGAGGTATACCTGCGGCTGGGTGAACGAGATTTAGAGGGACTCGGACCATTAACTCCTGGACTCGGTGACCTTCTATTCAATACATAGTCCCTCGCATCACGCGAGGACCTTGGTGGACTATGAACCTTAGACTCAGGGCTAGGTGACCTCTGATGTGGCCTGTGGTCCTCTTCATGAGATCTTGATCGACTTCGAACTTTGGCTGGTGGAGGTCTAAGTGACCTTCGGTCAGATCCATAGTCCCTCTCATCCCGTGGAGGAGGTGACCTTGAGATAGGACGTCTTGGTGACTTGGAGATGGAACATCTTGGCGACTTGGAGATGGGACGCCTTGGTGACTTGGAGACGGACCGTTCAGGTGACCTTGAGATAGGACGTCTTGGTGACCTTGAGATGGACCTCCCGGGTGACCTTGAGATGGGACGTCTTGGAGAATAGTCATCTCTCGAACCACGATCCCTGCCTCTGCAATTTATCACAGTACCACAATTCAGTACCTCTTTCAAGAGTACAAGCATACACAGCACCACGTAGTTACAGCAGAGTAAGCATGTCTTTAAAATTAAATATCAAACTAACACCAAGGAGAGCTGTATTCAGTGTTTTAAATGAGGTCAGAGATGTGCGATCTCCTTTCATGAACAGAGAATAATTCAAGTCAAAACATAAAAAGATACAAACACAACAATGAAAAAAAATCAGGCGATGCAAACACGATGTATGGAGAGTAGTGCATCAAACCAAAACTCCCTTATTCCCGGTGGGAAGGTTAAGTTATTAAAGTCCCTGTCTGGAAGATGAGTGTAAGAAAAATCACCTTTACCTGCAGCGACAATTATCTGGAAAAAAAAATGGGATTCTTGATCCACAAAATCTTCAAGCTATTCTCTAGAACTGGGAACTGGTTCCTCAGTACCCCATTACTCCAATTTTCTCTTACCCATTTCTCTAAAGACCAGTATCTTTCTTTTTCTTTTGAAGGTAACATGGATAACTCAGCAGAAGATTCCTATCTCTAGCAGTAAAGGACTTTGACGGGCTCCAGCTTTATGACACCTCTTTTAACAAACTATAAGGCTCTAGAATCTTTCTTAACTGGACATTAAGCAAAAACCACAACCAAACTTTAAAATGTATAATTAAAAAAAAATGAATCCTCTACTCTGATTAAAATCTATCTAGCAAAACCATAATAACCTGGTTTAGAGACCGAAAAATGGAAAGCCACAAATGATTCTTTAGTTACAGTTGATGCTTTTCGGGGGGCTTTAATTGTCATTGATTAGTAAGCAAGAGCCACTTTTTTTGTATCTTTTTTCTTTAGTCTTTACAAACCCATGAAATCTTTATGTCTCTAATTACCCCCCAGATCTTCATGAATAATACCACCACCAAATATTATTCAAAATTTCAGATTCAACGGAATACATGCACAATATGCCCGAGATACAAGCTGCACGTAGCAAAGAATCAGAGATGTGGATGGCTATCAGACAGAAGGCATTCCCTTCTGTTAAATGTTTATGGTGCAAGAGATCTGCGAACTATATTAATTACAATAGACAGAGAGCGTGTGGGAGAAATGGCACTGCAACTGGCCAGGCATAAGCAGGGAAAATGAGGTTCAACGCACTTACACCAGGCCTTGGAATAGGGAAAAGGGGCTAATCACAAATTATATTGAGTGTAAACTTAAAGTCAATGTAGCAATTAAGTGTGTTGCTTTGGCATACCAAACCTCAAGCTTATTGTAGAACAATCTTGCAGTAATTAGCAGATGTGGCAACAGAACAAGATAGATATTCTAGACCAAATTTTCTAGAGGGGCCACATGGTAAGTAAGTGAATAAATCACCACAAAAAGGAAGCACATTTCACCCAAATTATTTTATTCTCACCACCTCCAGAAAAATAACGAGATTGATATACAGAAGATACAATCATGTGAGAATTATGTTGATCTATTCACCAAGTGTCTGCCGACTAAAGTTTTTCGGAAGTTGGTATATGGAATCGGAGTGCGCCACATGTACAAGCAGACAAATTAATGGAGGTTTTGTTCAGGGGGAGCTTTGGACTATAACGCGTTGTACTCTTTTTCCTTCGCCAAGGTTTTGTCCCACTGGGTTTTCCTTGTCAAGGTTTTAACGAGGCAGCATACGCGTGTCCAACACCGTTCTAAGACTTTTGTTGTACTATTTTTCCTTCGTCCGAGTTTTTTCCTACTGGGTTTTACCGGCAAGGTTTTAATGAGGCAACATCTTATAAATGGTGGTCCAAGGGGGAGTGTTATGTAAGCATGAGATAAAGGATGGCCCACCATTTTATCTCCACCCAAAATTACTCCAGTGAATTCGAGAGAATTCTCACCTCCTCACCCCTTTTGAATATCGTGAACATTCCAGTTTTTACTGGATTACTTTGCGGCTAAGATAAAACCGCCTAAACTTGTGATAAGTATCAATAGCCTGAGCTCTAAGTACTGCTAGCACGTGTCCATGTATTGGCCCTTCATATTTGCTATAAATAGCCGAGCAACTTGTACTTTTTGGATGTAGGAAGAAACAAAACTTCAGAAATGAAATGTTTCCTTTGCTTTCAACCTTCACTTTCAAAGTTAGTAGTTAGTTCAGTAGCTTGTGTTAATTAATTAGTAATGTATACACCATTCATACCGTAGCCTTACTATATCCGTATCGTGAGTTAATATATAATAGTGAGTTTGGTTAGTAATATCACTTTATAAGAGTTCCGTTTTATTATCGCTTAGTTTCATTTTTTGTCGGTACCGATACCAAGTTACAGACTATTTTGTGTTTACACGGCTTAGTTTTGGTGATGCCACTTCATAATACACGTGATTAAGGGTGGGAAATTACATGCTTATCCTTCGAGGATCATCTTTATCCAAATTGAATATTGAGTAAAGTTCATGCTTCAAAAAAAAATCGAGTAAAGTCTCGACTCTCGAGTGTTCTGCTTGTAGAAATGGTTTATCACCCACTCGCTCATCTTTTTCTTCTGTTCTATTAAACAGAGTTCGCCACTCCAGAGTTTACCGAACCGAACAGTATGTTCACCCAAATTACTTTTATTGCGACATGGAGGATTTTAAAGAGATGCTAATTGGGTACAAGAGTGGTAACAAGAAAATGTTTCGATATATAGTCGAAGCTTTGATAGCTAGGCATTCTGAACATGCGCAAGATGACGAGAAGCTTATGAACGAGCTCGGAGTTCTATCAAGAGGGGGTGATAAGAACGAAGTTCATCGCGAGAGTTGCGCCCGTCGTGATGAGGGTAATTTTCACTTCAATTAAAATTGCTTTCGATTGTTAAATTTGTATTATTTGTTACAGTAGCAAGTAAGTAAACTGAATTCAAACATTTTTTTTATCTATAAATTAATTTATCCATAACATAGCACTAGGTAATTCATCCATCTATTGATAATTGATAATTCTTTGCTCTAATGGACCTGAAATTTTTTTAAGGGTAGATGCTAGCTTCTGGCTACTTGGACACCCTATGCACATTAATATAATGCCTTACTTGATCTGCTCTTACAAGTGTACACAAAGAGAAGAAATGATCATGTTGATTTTTTTCCTTTTATCATCTGTTTTATGCTTTGTTGGATAATTTATTCTATTATATTTGGTTCTTATTAGTTTTATATCATGATTTACTGCAGGAGAAGGGAAAGAAGTGGAGTCAACCACGGGGTAATTTTGACCTACTGCATTCCTTGCTAACTGTTTATTGTTATGGTGTCTTTATGTTTGCCTAGCCACCACGTAAAGTTTCATACGTAGTTCTACTTATTACTATTGTTATGGTGTCTTCAGGCACGCCTTCCATGATTTTGTTTCTTTTTATGATGTCTTTTCTCCTCTTTTAGTTGTTACTGGTGATTCTAGGGCGTTTCGTCGACTAGTTGCTAGTACTATTAGTATTGTTATAACTGAGAATAAATTATTTTCTTCAAGGTTTATGAAAAAGGAGCGTGTCTGGGACTATCCTCCTAATCCGTATGGGATGAGGTATTGTTTTACTCACTGCTTGGCTATTGTATCATTATTTATTATGAGTATAACATGAGGGAGAATCCATTGACACAATTTTCTAATGAATTGTTGGTTAATATTTTGTTAGTATATTCCTCTTGTAACGTTTTTCATTCTCATCTAAAATAGTGCATTCTAAGATACCAAACCTCACAATCCACCAATTTTAATTTCACCTGTTAAACTTTGAAAGTTGATTTTTAAAGTGGTAAATGTTGGTGCTATACGTCTTGGATAGTGCTCGTTTTTTGTAGAAATGTAGAAGAGTATAATAGCTATAAACTTGTTGTTGTCTGATATGGGTGCTGAAATTGGGAGATAGTAAACATGTTAACGATCTTTTCTCTTAATTTATAATGATAATTAAAAAGCAAAACATTTTTTTTCTTCTTAATTGTAGTGGGTACGATTTCTTCTCATTCGGCAGGACAGGCGGTGAAGTAACTGATGCATTGGGCAAACCAGGTCATTATCTGTGGTAATAATATGATTAAAGAGGACTAACATGAAGCAGAATTTCATCATAGTATGTGTGTTTACGATCTTTAACTAATGTTTGTCTTTTTGCATGTAAGATAATGGGATGTTCCTATGAGTTCTTAATGTGACACTGGTTATATGTTGGTACTTATGTTCGTATTTAGAAGGGTATGTTTATTTGCATGAATATCCTGGTCTATTTGCTACCCACTTTTCACAACTAATTTAGCTCTTTTGGTATGATATGAAGAATATGCATGTTATTGATCATCAAATAATAGCTAGTAAACAACGTCTAAGTTTAATTACTACTTCTTAATTCCGGTTCTTGTCCCTTACTTCGATTTGAGCTTGCGCTATATCTATCACTACCTGCTGTCCTTTAATCTGGACCAAATAGAGGAATTGTTCAAGGGGCTAAACCCTCTTAAGGAAAAACATGTTGCAAAAGAGCTTGGTTGGACCTCTCATGCATGGAAATTTGACTTTTCACAATAGTCTTTCAGTTTTCTTTTGTATTGCATGCACCTTTGTATTGATTCTCATGGGGCGGCATATATTTAGACAACATCGAGGTAAAATGTTGTATCATACCATTAAGTCACTATCTGGCAGTTTCTTGTCTAATGAGAATACTTTCTATTTTGATTAATATAAATAAATAAAAACTAACTAGTGTGTCCAAATGGCATAATACATGTGATAAAGATCATTCTGTTGATCCGAAATCATTTTGTCGATACCTAGCTAGACTTCAACCAGGAACCAAACAAATCATAAAGCAACCAACACTGAACTGTACCTGTACCCAAGTATTTCCACCCATGAACTTCTGAGGTAACATCTGCAGAAACCATTAAGGGCTCGTCTGCTGAGCAATTTTGAACTTCAACTTCGAATTGTTGCCTATGACTTTGAGCCATGTTACTATGAACGCTTATGCGTGTGTATAAGAAAATAACATATGACTGCTATTAAGTCATGGATGAGTCGACAGAGGTTATGGGATACCCTAGTGTTTTTTTTTGCCCTATACTCGTCTGATAATGTAGAATTTATTTTTATTTTTTCAGAAAATGGGCCATATAGCCAAAATTGCAAGTTTTCTGGGCCAGTAAGACAGTTAGGATTCAGCCTGGGTCAAATAGACAGAAAAATCTTTTTAATTGAAACTGACCCAATTACCCATACCTTTCTTCTTCCTCTCTGGATATATCGATCTCCCTTTCCAGATCTCCACGATTTTCATTCTTTCTTCTTCTGCTCTCGATCTTCTGTTTCTCCACCACCACCGTTTCAGTCATGGCTGTTGTTACTTCCGTGAGATCGAGAATTGAGAGATTTGATGGGCAGAGAAGATGGTGGTCGACGTGATGGGTATGATGGCTAAGATTTCACTTTCACCACCTCAAATATCAACATCAACATATTTCAATCTGATTCCACCACCGTTAAAAACATCTCGTGCCCTAATTTCATCATTAATTTCATAAGGAGAAGAATTGAATTAGTTTTTGAATCATCAACATCTTGAAAATCACAGAACATGTAAGTTTCTTAACCCTAGTTTTCTTTTTGATTAAATTTTATGAACGACATAAATTGACATGTGTAAAATAGTTTAAAATCGATTGAATTTGGTTTGGTTTCACATAATTCTAGTTGTTGATCTACCTGTGCAACCATTGGTTTGCTAATTGAATTATTAATTAGTTGATTTTGTTTTTGGATTGAGTTGAATATTTGGTTGCACGGATGATTAAACTGGGATGAAACTAGTTTCATCCTGTAGATTGAGTGTAATTTGGTTTAATCCACGTTTATATAGGATGATACTGATTTCATTCATGTTTAAGTTTGGGATGCATTTGGTTTTAACCATTTTTAAACCAGGATGAAACTGATTTCATTCTGTTTTGGATTGGGATGAAACTGGTTTCATCCTGTTTTAGATTGATTCGAAATTGATTTCGCTCATGTTTAAACTAGGATGAAATCAGTTTTCATCCTGTTTTAGATTGATTTGAATATGGTTATCCAGCTGCACTTTTGCATTGTCATCTATAAAAAAAATATACATTCATTTTGACGAATGCTTGACTAGTAATTAAATGTACATATAATCGATCCCCTGTCTGGCATTTAGTATATATATGCATTGAATATTTTTTTCAGAACGTTGCAGTAGCAGGCCTAACACACATGCACCAAGCTATGCAATCAAAATGACTATCAATTTGCGGTTGCTAAATAAAGCAAAATATTCTCTTTTATTTATCTCTTGTCGTGGTTGTCATATGTTTAAAACTAGGTTGATAATGATTTCTTTATGTTATAAATTGTATTGAATTTTCCTTAGCCTATTGTTGGACTAAGATGAAACTGGTTTCACCCATGTTTAAACTAGGATGAAACTATTTTTCATCTTATTGTAGATTAGGTTGAATTTGGTTTCACTCATGCTTAAACTAGCTGAAACTAGTTTTCATCCAGTTTTGCATTAGGTTGGATTTCGTTTCACACATGTTTAAACTAGGATGAAACCTGATTTCGTCATATTTTATCATAGTTTTAGCAATACGATCACATTTTTTGCAAACTGAATTTAAATCCAGCACCATATTGCCATGTTTTCTACCTTTAATTTAGTAATTTAGCAGTAGTACTCTCTTTTCACACATATTTTTTTTTCTTTCAGATTTGGTATTGTTGGTGCCGCTCAAATACTCAAAGATTTTGGGATATTGATGTTAGATTAAATTTGTACGTGAGACAAATTTGTTTGCTATAAAAACTTAGTTTAAAGGGTCAAGGGGTATTTTAGGTGATTGATATTTTTTTGTTTTTATTTTCCTGGGTCAAATACCAATTTTGCCTAAATGAACAGTATTTTTCTAAATTTTGGCTATATAAATAGTATTTAAAGCTAAGAATCTATTTCACCCATGAATTTTCTGTTTTGGTCTTTTTGACCATTTTTGTGTTTTATTTAATTCCTTTTCTTTTTGGTGATTTTGCAAGTGATAGTTCTGAATCAGAAAAAAATTATATTCGCTACTTTTCTTTTCTTTGTTTTAATTTATGGTTTATCAATTTCTGTTAATAAATATATATGTATTATGCTTAAAAAAAACTATGACATGTTTCTTATTCGACACGGATGAGCGTATGAGACTGATCCGTTTTTCTTAAAAAAAAGTCTATTCGAACCGCCGACGAATTAGACTACGTGAAAACCACTCCTCACAAAACTTTCAATGTGCTCCACCATAAGTGGCCCCCTGCTGTCCTCCGACGGGGCCCATCGGGACCCACCATCACTATAAAAACTGTAAGAACTTTTTCAAATGTGGTTTTGGGGTGGTTTAGTTACTCGGTTTATTTAGAATCACTGTGTTTCTTATTGGCCACACAGACTTGGCCTTTAATGTTTTAGGTACAGGCTGTGCAGCTAGGTGGTCATGAATACAAACACAACAGGATAAAGTCAACACATCGCTCCTTCCTGTGCATGTCAACAGCCTATAACCAACCCCGCAGAAGCTTGGATGTTTTATTAGAAAGGAAAAGTAGCTTGCTCGATTTGCACGACGATTTCATTCAGGTGCTCTGCTCATTTTCTTGAATCTTATTGGATAAACAGAACATAGAAAACCAAGTTTGTGACGTGTTACTTGAAACCCACTTCGATTTTCCAGTTCTATTACCCGGCCTTTCAAAATCTCCAGGCCTGTGAACACAGGTAAATATCTATATTTCATCTTACTTTTGTTTTTTGTTATTAAATATCACTTATTTGATTTGTTAAATGATGTTATAATTTATTATTTTTGTTAAAATGTTTTATGTTTTATTTTCTCTGCTTTATTTTGATTTGTGAGAGTTTCTTCAGTTTCTCCTCCGTGTTCTTATGATTCAATTCCTGGTATTTCTTGGTTGGGTTTTTCCAACATATGCCTTTTGATATTGGACAAATCCCAGTTTTTGAGGAGGCCATAAGATTCGTTGGTTGGAATTAGCCGGGGCGTGGTTATTTTGGAAATTATGACATGTAATCATGGCTTAATTTGAAAGGAGCTGGATTAAACTAAACCTCTTGGATTTGTTGGAGCACGGTCTCCGTATATGTATGCATGCATGCAACTTCATCTTAGGTTTATACTTTTGTTCTTAGGTTCGCTAGACATCATGCAATATCACAAAAATAAGATCTTTATGCTTTTAGCTTAATAAAACTAGACAACGATGGAAATCAAACGACACCTTTTACTTATAAATAGTACCATGATATGGGACAAGCTACGATTGTGATGCTACAACGGATGAGATATTAATGTCCCGATGCTATGGTTTTCTAACATGTTAGTTAATTTACTTTAGTTTGAGTTTCTTTAAATTAGTTATAGTGATGCTAATGTTGTATCATTTTATTTCAAATACATAATATGGAGAAAGGTGTCATGGATATGGTGGAAGTATCAAAGTCTAATTCTAAATCAGCGATAGGACAGGCTTTTCCAGCCTTAGTTCCTTGATAATTCTTTAATTTGTCGCTTCCGGGAACAAAATGGTTTACCTTATGTATTAGGATAACGGATGGTTGGTTGCACTTTATTGCGCATTTTTACATTTATAACAAATGACAAAAGATGATATATACATCGCTTTAGCTGAAATTTTGCCCTTTTCATTGGTTTTCTATATGTTCGTATATGTTGTTATTATGCATTATTGTGTTCAACACTTTTAGCATCTTGAGTTTAGTTTCAACCATGTGGTTCCTTATGATCTTATCCTACAAACTCAGCTTAGAATGATCTACAACTTATAAAGTTCTTGGAATATGCATCTTTGATATTTCAGATCGGTCCCAATTTAGTTAAGTGAGATATGATAAATGGTACGATATAAACCAACAACAACATCCAATTCGGTTGTTTATGATTTTTAGGTTTGTTGATCGATTGCGAATTAGTTGGATGGTTGTTAGGTTCTCACTGTAATTCTGCTCCTGTGTTGCCATGGATTTGTTGTGGATCTATGAAATGGCCCATGTTATTTTCGGTGGTACGCATCTCTCAAAGAGCTACTTCCACCACCAGATGTCACAAGAGAACCCATGTTAAGATATACATAGAGTATATGAACAAGCTTTGTATACCACATCTTTCTTTCTTGAACGTGCATATAGGTGTTAATGATGATTAGGCTTTTTCTCAGAAAGTAAAAGAAAAATCCCAATAATAATGAACAAAAATTCTTAACAAACCACGGAAAAAACCGTGAGAAAAAACTGCCACACATAAACCCAATAATGGGATCCCTGTTTGCTTTGGGGTGGGTGGGGCCCACCAATTTTGTGTGCAGCGGTCTTCACCTGGTTTGAAATCGCACTGCAGAATCATCCTAATGAAAATAGCGGAGGGTTTCTTATTATTTAGGTTAGCTTGACCTCTTCATATTTGTTGTCAATTTGGATGCATTTGGTTGTCCACGTATGTGCTAATCACATGGCAGTAAGTATTGGGTATGCATTTTTAAATGCAGGACATGCAAAATCAGCCGAAATGTCATCACAGCTTACACACAACACAACCCTCAATATGTAGCATCATCCAAAAAGGTTTATGATATTTCCAAGTGCATGTTTTATTTTGTCGTGATGTGGAGATGTTGATAAAATCAGTGATCCGAAGTACTTACAATGCTCTCTCTTCATGGTGGTTAATAAATATATTTGAGTGTACCGTCTCTCATGATACTTATGATACTTTCATGTTTTAATGTTTTAAATTAAACATGCCGTCTAATGATAAACGTATTAATTTTTTTGTAGGCAGCCTAATCGGGTTTAGACATGCAGCTTTGGGGATAATTAAGTTAAAATTTGCGGTTGAAGTGTTTCCAATGTTGATTGTTAGCAAAGCTGCAGCTTGATTAGGTATTAGCTTTATTGCGAGCTTAAGACAATGGATGATATAATGGAATCACATCCTCAATTGTAAATACTTTAAGGTCATTATCTTTTTCTGTTCTTATCTCATCCTAAATCTTTCAGATCCTACTGTACTTATTGTAACTTTGTACATACCGAGTAACCGAGACCAGTTTTTAGCTTGATGTTGAAGTCTTGGTGTACTTTTATGGTTTGACCGTTGTTTTTAATACTTGCAAGTTGTTAAGAGTTAGAGATAGCAGCTTTGTATGGAAAGGAGTTTCATAGATGACGATGATCTGCGAGATCGATGAGATGACTATGCAAGAACGAGTAATTGATCAAATTAAAGTCACTTGGGTTCGGTATTGAATGAAAGAACTCTGAGTGATAGATATTAGAAACTTAAAACAATGTAATGGATTTTTTTGCCTTTGTTGGTTCGATTGTACATTACTCAATACAAGTTGAGAGGACGTACTTGGCATGGTAGTGCTGCTTAGAGGTGTAAAGTTGAGAGGACGTACTTGGCATGGTAGTGCTGCTTAGAGGTGTAAATTGTACTGTGCCAGCACGAGCACCGCCCAGCACAGCACGCCAAAATTTGAGCACAGTCCAGCCCAGTACGTGACTTAGCCCAGCACGGCACAACACGTTACTTCAATGGGACGTGTTGGGTTTGATTGATTGGCACAATAGCGCATCCCAGCACGTGGCACGGCACAACACAACACGTTATGAAAGCACGTCATAATATGAATAAAATACTACAAAACATGGCACAATACATCATATTTTGTGTATATTTCACAAAAAAAAAACCTTTATTCTAGACAATTGTTGACATTTTACTACCGTTACGTTGACTTATTTATATGTTGACACATATAATACGTAAATATTTGGAAAACATTTATATTAGAAAATATAAAATTAATGTGCCTGCCACAACACAACACGACACAACACGTTTATTTTTCTGGCACACCCCATCCCAGCACGCCTTCTAGCACGGCACAACATTGCACGTTATAATCTCTGGCACAGCACAACTCGACACATAGCATGCTAAGCACGTGATTTCGTGGGTTGTGTTGTGCTGGGACGACACGTTTACACCCGCTGCACACATGAAATTGTTGTGCAAAATTTGGAAACGAATATTAATTTATTAGCAACAGTTATTCAGTTTCACAAATTTCACAACTCATAAACGTTACTAATGTCATGGTATGTATTGTAGCCTTTATGTCCCACGTGGTTTCCTCGCTTCGGAAGGGGTTAAGTTAGCATAACATTGGTAATGCTTATAGCCGTTGCTAACCAGGAATATGATTATACATATCCAGTTTGCAGGTTCCGGAGGTTTTATGTTATGCTTATAAAGCGGTGCAACACCCAACATCGCCACTATTTGATACAAAGTTTGAAGATCGGATCGATGTGTGAAGAGTTTTGTTGAAGTTTCTCTTACCATAATAAACTGTGTTCCTATCATGATGAATTGCAGTTTAAAATTTGATTTATATACAATCTAGATTGTGGTTTGATGTTAGTACAAAATAAATTGATGAGTTTATAACATGCTGCTTAATTTTAAAAATATTTTTGGATGGGTAGTCGGGTGTATAGACAATTCACCTTAGATGCCTCATATCTTCTTTAATACCACGAGGGGAAATAGAAACCAGTTGCGGTTGGATTTGACATATCTGTGATTGTTGGTGGTATCGTTGTAAAGTTGTTAGGTGATAAGTGTCTCGAGGAAGGTTCGGATGACCTAGAATATTGAATAGAAAATGAAGTAATTGTTAAAATATAAGTAAATTCGATACCACAATCAATGGTTAGGGTTTTAGAGTTTTTTGTTAATTACATTGTTCTTTTCTTTTCATGTTTGTACGTTTTTTAGCAATAAAGAAAACACATACCGCAATAGGTAATTACCTACTTCTCTTTTATTTTTTTTGTTTTGTTAGGTTTTAGTTGTTTTTTTTTTGTTAATACATGTTGTTCTCAAATTTGATCAGAGTTAAGTAACACTTTATTTTTTTGATTTTGTTGGTTGATAAAAGGGTGAGAGTAGGACCAGATCGTGGGTGTCTTGCATTAACCTGGTATTTTTAGATTTCTTTTAAGTGGATCAGTTGATCTCCAGGATGACAATCTTTCCAAGTATGAGACTCCTTAAAATGATGAAGATGCGAAACAAATACAGCCTGTATGTGCTCAAGTTGGTTTATGTCTAATTTATTATCTTTAAGAGTAATGTATGAAGATAGGAATTAGGATGACCCACTGAAGTTACTCGAAGCCTTGGAGGAGATCATGTGAATTTGGGTTTTTCCTAATATAAATACACTTGATGGGGACAAATATAAAACTACAATTGGCATGGGCATCTTACTGAAAATTCTATCTCATGGGTTTTGTATGCATTTTTTTTCCAGAAAGAATAGTTGACGACATGAGGTTGCAGTTTATGAGATCTGTAAGAAAAAATATGTGGATCATCAAAGAACCGGTTATTTGCGCTCAATTTACATTGTTGTTAGTTTTGTATGTTTCTATGTATCTTTTATTTGAAATTGAATTCTTATTGGAAAAGTATGTGTGTCGTGAACTTGACTACTTTCTCTGATGACCTCTTCTTTGGATTGACAGATCATTAAAGTATAAGACATATTCTTTGGTAATTTAATATGCCAAATAAAGATAATAATAAAGTCTATGAATGCAAAAAAATAAATAAACATAGGGATACAACATGTGTGGTGACGCTCAAAGGTATATGCTTCATCTTCCATGTGTACATAACGTACTGAAGGGAGGATAATTTCTTAAGTGCGTCTTTCTATGCATATATGCAGTAAATGTAGGTGTTGAACCCACAAAGAGGGTCATCCGATCATGTAATTGTTTCTCTTCATTTATTTCTTTTCCTATGTAGTTTAAGTTGGTCGTCGTTATTTCAATATTTCCGAGCAGCACTACATAATTTTAAAATTTATATATGAAAATAACCTTAGCATACTTGAATATACAAAAGTTATTTTTTTTGTTTTCTTATGTAATTTTAAGTTGGTCGCTATTACTTCCGAGCAACATTACATAATATTAAAATTTATATATGAAAATAACCTTAGTATACTTGAATGAATAAAAGTTAAATTTGTTTAAACAAGTATTTAACTTTGTTTGCGGTTAATCTAAGAAAGTGAAAGCTTTTATGTAATTGCCTTTCATGTATTTTTTTATATTACCTTTGTTGGTTAGTATGTTGATGTTTGTTTTTTCTTTCGGAAACAACAGGGTTCTACAAGTGAGAAAACGTGATACATAAATGTTAATTGTATAAGAAATTATTAAACCAAGCAGAGAAAAATCATATTAAGCAAGCACAAATAAGCAACGCCGATTAAACCAACCTTAGAAAAATCGTCACAAAATGGGAAGAATTACACGCACAAATATAAATGTTTATATATGGGCTTTAAGTTCGATAATAGGATTTGTCTTCAACTTTGCCTTCACCTTTGTGTCATGTAGTATCGTCATACGCATAATCTCAATTAACTAACTCAATGTGATCAAGTTTAATTATTCATAAAATTGTTTTTACTTACAAATAAAGATTACAAATAGAAGAAAAAAATAAATAGAAGACAACGTTTATTTTTAAAAAATAGAAGACAACTTTTGTTTTGGGCCGTTACTAATTAAAAACAAAAAAAAATAGCGTTTATTTTTAAGCCCACTACTTATGAAACATATTATTATTGTCCGAAAACATTTGGTGTCAAACTTTATAAGGTAAGAAAATTAAACCGTAGCAACTATGAATTAAATGGATTTCATTATATTAATATATTGGATGTTAATTATGCCTTAATTGTTACGCAACATTTTTTTTTTGAAAGAGGCGACATCTTATGTATAAGGTTACCTTTTGTTTTTAATGTTGATTTAAACCAAACCCAGACAATTTATAAGAAATTAATTGGCTCTTTGGTAAGTCTCATGTCTTGATAGTTTGGTATGAACAATGGTGAACAGGTTAGTGATTGATAAACCAATAACGTTTGTAAATCCTTTCCAGCTTGGTTCCACTTTGAACAAAATTTTTTCTGTAGCAATACAAAAAACAAAAAAAATTAGTTGATGCATTTAGTTGTCATTGTTAAGGGTGATAGAAAACGTATATAAGATTGATTTTCCATTATGATATAAGCATTTCTAACACAACTTTTTTTGGCAGCTTCAGATTTAATTCATACTGTCGCCCTGTACAAATATTTTTAAATTATAAATATAACATAGTTTGATCATTGAAAGATAGTTTAGTTATCAAAGGGTACCATACTTTCCCAAATAATTAGAGTAATCAAAAATTCTATAAGCAAGTTCCAATGCATTTAGGTAACGGGTGCGGGGCGAAGCCTCGCCATACCAAGCGACACACATATACCATTAATACATGAGATTAGGATTATAATACGAAATTTAGATCGTCAATACCACGAGGGTTTTACAATTCCCTACCCCTTAAAAGATCAAATTAATCAAAGATTGTTTAGAAAAATGTTTAATGCATTTGACCACGGGTACGGGGCGAAGCCCCGCCACATTAAATTAGATGATTCCACTGGTCCCGGTGCGTAGCACGGGTTACATTCTAGTTCTGAACTAATTGCTCCCAAGTCCTAAGCTAAGAAGACAATCATGTGGGACTTGGAGATGGACTGGGCGCAATCGAATTCGACCCTAATGATGAATCAATCACTTGGTAGCCAATTTTTTTTGTTGGATATCCATTCTAATTTCCATTCTACTGAATTTGATTTTCGATCTCTGTCCAGCTCTACAATATGTCATTACTTTCTTTTTTTTTCCATCTCTTGGTGCACTCTTCTTTTCGTGGGTCGTTTTGCTAACTTTTCCCGGTAAGTTGGTGCGAACGGTTTTCTACCTTTTCCCCCTATAATCTATTTCTCCGGAAAATCGGAGAATAAAATCTTAAATTTTAATTGAAAAACAGTGAGTCTACACTCATCGAAAACTACACTTCAAAATGCACCGAAACAGGATCGCACAGATAGAAAGGGGCGTGCTTAGCACCAGGATTAGAAGGGCAGAAGTGGGCCCAGTCTTTTGTCTCACACCACCGTGATCTCGGTGAAAAAAACGAAGTCAATCTAGAATTATTGATCGAAAAATGCACGCAATCAGGCAGAATTTCATAAAACACAGCGGTTGTTTTTCTCTCTACTCGTGTCGCCTTGCTCCTTGTCCGACCCTCAAACCAAAACCTAGTTTTTCCTCCTTCCTCTCCCTTTTGCTGCTTACGCTTAGTTCATCAAAGTTCAACATAACTTAGTGAAAGTTCCCGGAAATTATTTTTACTGCGATACTGAGGATTTTAAAGAGATGTTAATTATTAATTGACTACAAGAATAATAAGAAGAAGATTATTAGGAATAGTTCCTAATCAGTTGAATAGAAATAAGGGAACTATGTAAAGCGTTGGCAGCAGGGTTATTACTTGGTCTCAAAATAACCAACAAACTGTTCCTAACTTCCTGTTGTGTCTCTGAAAGGATTAGTGTCTGTTTGAGGACCAGACGTGGTGCCTCTTCGCAACAGACTCCTGTCTCTTCCTACAGTCACCATTTTCTCCTATAAAAATCTGTTTTGATTTGTTATTTCAGAGTCATCAAAAAAATTCTTGCTTCTGTTTTGTTAAGTTGAAGTGTCAAAGAGATTACATATTCTGCACAATTTAGTTTGCTGAGTCTTGATTGTTTGAAGTGCTGCATCAATCAAGAAGGAGATTGTTGTATCCTGGAAGACGAACGCCAATCAACCATATGGCATCATTTTGGGGGTGTAATCGTTTTAAGGACATAGAGAATTTCTCTAGCCTCAGTCCACTGTTTGCTATTTTTATTCCCTGATTCTATATGTCCTTTTCTTTTCAATTGTGTTATTGATTTGAATGCTTGAATTATGTTGAAACCGTGTTTATTATATTCGCTGGAATGTTTATGAAGTTGGGTACTGAATGGAATACACCAACATTGCATTTGTGGCAAGCATAAGGGATGAATTAAACTAACATCAATTTACAGGTCTACTGCACACAACATGTTTGTGAAAACGTCACAGTAGAACTAGTCCAAGTTTGTGCCTTTGTCATATTTGGTTGTGTCTTACTTATAACATATCTTGTATTTAGTATGCTAACTTGTCTTCTCTATTATTACTTAGTATATTTTCCAACATATGTATTCATATGTAATGGCAGCTAGGATGGCTAGGGTTAGAGAACATGAAAAAGATGACGATAAGCTTATGGAAGAGGTTGGAGTTGTAAAAAAAGTTGATCTCGTTGGTGAATATCAAGACATTCATGATTTGGAGCCTGAGGAAAGGAAGAAACTTTGTCGCGACTATGTCGAGCGTAATATTTTACTCACTACTTGGCTATTGTGCATATTTTTGTTAACAGATCTTCCTAGTTTACTCACTACTTGGCTATTGTACAATTATTAGTAAAACAAGATTATTTCTTTTTTCCTTTCAATTGCAGTGTCGTGAGATTCTCCATATTAGGCCCGGCAGCTCTTAATACAAAATATAATTACATTTATAACGGGGGCTATGATAGCGACAACTATGATACCGAGGATTTCTAATAGGAAAGATGAATTTGATGATCTTTCTTTGGTGCTTGTGTGCATGGTTTTTAAAAGCGTACGCTTCACGCTTCGGAACGTACGCTTCGCTTCAAATTTTAGCATTTCGGTCCGAAGCGGTAACGTGAAGCGTATCTTTCATGAAGCGTACGCTTTGCTTCAAATTTCAGCATTTCGCGCGGTCATGTGAAATGCGCTTTTTGACTTAGTAAACTACTTACCCGCCTAATTTTTAAAGCTTTTAAAAGAAAAATATGAACGTTTTAAGGGGGAATCAAATACCCCACCTCCCACTCGCCTGGAGAAGGTTGAACTGATGTGCACACGCTTTGTTATTGATTATAATTAGACTTATATAAAATTTATATAGATATTATCTTCCTAATAAATTTATAATTCCTAGTTACGACTAATTTATTTATAAGA
>NW_020646303.1:0-440 GCF_003573695.1 Papaver somniferum | reverse complement strand
GCAGTCACGCATTCAACTCACAGAAATCGTCATGAACTTCGAAGTATGCTAAAAGAATAACCAATATCCTTCGAAAAATTTTCCTAACAAGCTCGATACCCTATAGGTCTCTTTCTAATCAGATTTTAAATCTTGGGTTCACGTTAGGTTTTGTTCTCCTAAAGCGGGCAAGAAGGAAGCGGTGATGAAATCCGAACCCTTATATTGTTTAGGCCAGGCCTTTCCCTTTACTAGGAAAATAAAGACAGTCTGGTTCGTCCTCAAACAATTAGCACCTTAAGGAGTACAGTAACTCGCTTGCAGGGGATTCGCGAGTGTTTCGATTGGACTTACCTCCCGTACCAGACGGGGGATGAACCGTTGTCGTCGACTCGGGCCACGACTCCTATGCCGTGTGCGAACCCGAGGGGCTGAGGTGATATTGTAATCACCGTCCTTCC
>NW_020646302.1:0-1005 GCF_003573695.1 Papaver somniferum | reverse complement strand
ATCATAGAACAATATCAAGTGTAAAAAGGAACAAAACATTTCAGGTTCATTTTACGAAAGCAAAGCGTGTACAATTGCATACGCTTTTCGTTAAAAATTCGGTTATCCTCTTTTGACCTTCAACTCCAGTCAGAACTAGACAAATAATGGCTCGTTAGAAATATTACAGATCATATTACAACATAGATTGTAAATAGGAAAAAAATATTTCCGGTCATTTTTACGAAAGCAAAGCGTGTACAAACTGCCTATGCTTTTCGTTAAAAATACGGTTTTGCTCTTTGGACTTTCAATTCCAGTGACAAATAGACAAATAATGGCTCTTTTGAAAGCTTACAGATCATAGAACAATATCAAGTGTAAAAAGGAATAAAATATTTCAGGTCATTTTTACGAAAGCAAAGCGTGTACTGCCTATGCTTTTCGTTAAAAAGTCGGTTTTACTCTTTGGACCTTCAATTCCAGTCAAAACTAGACAAATAATGGCTCGTTAGAAATATTACAGATCATAGAACAATACCAAGTGTAAGAAGGAACAAAATATTTCCGGTCATTTTTACGAAAGCAAAGCGCGTACAGCTGCCTATCCTATTCGTTAAAAATTCTGTTTTGCTCTTTGGACCTACAATTCCAGTCAGAACTTGAAAAATAATGGCTCGTTAGGAAGCTTACATACCATAGAACAATATCTAGTGTAAAAAGGAACAAAATATTTTAGGTTAATTTTACGAAAGCAAAGCGTGTACAACTGCCTATCCTTTTCGTTGAAAATTCTGTTTTGCTCTTTGGACCTTCAATTCCAGACAGAACTAGACAAATAATGGCTCTTTAGAAAAATTACATATCATAGAACAATATCAAGTGTAAAAAGGAACAAAACATTTCAGGTTCATTTTACGAAAGCAAAGCGTGTACAATTGCATATGCTTTTCGTTAAAAATTCGGTTTTGCTCTTTGGAACTTCAATTCCAGTCAGAACTAGACAAATAATGGCTCGTTAGAAAG
>NW_020646301.1:0-573 GCF_003573695.1 Papaver somniferum | reverse complement strand
AGTCAACAGGTGAAGTAGGATCCTCTACTGGATGGTCTTCTAAAATATCCTCAGGTTCTGCTTGTACAGAAGTATCCACCATAAATAATTGCTGCTTAGCACAAACATGACCAGGTTTGTAGTACTCATCACAATTATATCAAAGACCTTGCTCTCTGCGTTTTCGAGCTTGCTCTTTAGTAAGTCGTCGACTAGGAGGAGTTGGAGAGTGTACAACTTTAGGTGGTGGAGGGGGTGGTGGTTTGGAGGTTGAAGGTTGTGTATAAATAGGCCTGAGAGGAAAATTATTTGAAGTAAATTGTCTGGAGGTAAAATTGTTTGTAAATGACTTGGGTGGGGGTTTATGAGATTGTTGCCGATGTAGGACAGTTTGTTCTTCCACCTTAGCAAGAGAGTAAGCACGCAAAAGGGTAGTTGGGTGAAACATAAGCACAAAATTTTGAATATCAGGCTTTAAGCCTCCAATAAAACTGTTAATGGAATAGTTCTCTGGTAAATCAGGGTGTAAAGTAAGTAAAAGAGACTTATAATGTTCAAACTCCTCAAAGCATGCATCTACATTAGTTGTATGGG
>NW_020646300.1:0-661 GCF_003573695.1 Papaver somniferum | reverse complement strand
TGACTGGGCTCGCCACGTCAGCAGAAGTCCACGTCATCAGTGAAATGTCAGAAGACTCTAATGACACGTCAGCGGAATAATCCACACCAGCAGTGCCATATCAGCACACAGTCCAGTCAGGAACGACACATCATCAAATTTTTCCACGTCAGCGTCACAGGATGCTGGCTGTTTTGCCGCGTCAGCTGCCACGTCAGCCCCGTTCGTACGCCACGTCAGAAAGTCATCCCAATAAACAGTAACACGTCAGCAATTCTGCACAGTCATCACTTCCATGTATGCAACAGCGCGCGTTTCGTTCAAAGCTTGTTTCGTCAATAACTTCTTCGTTTTAAGTCCGAATTAAGTGATTTTTGGCTCGTTAGAATCATCTTTCAATTCCCTACAACATGGAAACAAAAAATCCAGTGTACTAAAAACTTGGATGTGGACTTAGAGCAGTAACATGATCGGGTTCGAGGTTCGTGGACAACGACATGATCGGGTTCAAGGTTCGTGGATAGCGACATGATCGAGAGTTCGATATGAGAATTGCTTAGACCCTTCAATATTTAGCCTTGCATAAAATAGAAAGCACCTAAAGCCTCACCTTGCACGTGAGCACTTAAGTCTTGCTTTCGCAAGCATAAAATCTCGTCTTGCACGTGAGTATGAATGACTT
>NW_020646299.1:0-327 GCF_003573695.1 Papaver somniferum | reverse complement strand
TATGCGTACTAATTGGTTTAGTAGAGGTCCGAGAACTAAGTACGCATACCGGTACGCATACCGGCGTGAGGTTCAAGTTCCGGGACTTTACTGAGTTTGTTGGTATGCGTACCTGTTCGCATATTGGTGACCCAAACTTAGTTTGGCCACTAAGGTATGCGTACCCGTTTGCATATTTGAGTGGGTTATGTTCTAAAATCGGTTTGTTCATGAACTAATACATTTATATAATAAGGAATTCAATCTTTTGAAACCGTGGCTATAATGTTCATGACTTGAATCGAGTGAATCAAAATCGATTTTGCTTTAATTGTGTCTTGTATACTT
>NW_020646298.1:0-307 GCF_003573695.1 Papaver somniferum | reverse complement strand
CCCATACAAAAACCAAATTTTATTTTCTTTTTTTTAAAAAAAAAAAAAAAAAAAAAAAAAATTCTTTTGCTCCCAATTTTTAAAACCAAATTTCTACTTTGCTTTCAAAGTTAAAACTTAGGTTTGGGGGTATTTGATGAGTGCCAAATATTGTATATATTTATCCCTTTTTGTTGGCATTTAACTCATCTTTTATGCATTAATTCTACATTTTATCCCATATTCTGTGTTTTCATTGTTTTTAAGAATAAATATTTTTATTAATTAATTTTGCATTTTTAGGTAATAAATAAAGTCTGGATGACTT
>NW_020646297.1:0-373 GCF_003573695.1 Papaver somniferum | reverse complement strand
TTTTTGGTCCTTCGTATCTTCAGAGAGACGATGGAATCCGGGATAAAGAGGAGTTTTACAAATTTCTATTACAATACAATATCCCTTTCCCTTGCACTTGCAGCTAGTATTTGTTTGTTTGGGATTGAGCTGTACGAGATGAAATTCTCATATACGGTTCTATGAGGGGGAGTCCCCTTGGTTTACCTATCTCAATAAAGTATATGATTGGTTCGAAGAATGTCTCGATATTCAAGCGATTGCAGATGATATAACTAGTAAATATGTTCCTCCTCATGTTAACATATTTTATTGTCTAGGGGGGATTACGCTTACTTGTTTTTTAGTACAAGTAGCGACGGGGTTTGCTATGACTTTTTACTATCGTCCGACC
>NW_020646296.1:0-375 GCF_003573695.1 Papaver somniferum | reverse complement strand
GCAGCAGCAGCAGGTGGGAATTGCTGTTAATCCTTCTTCTTCGCTCCTCTGCGTCCCAAACCTTCCCCAAACTCTTGATAACCTTTCTCTGACTCCTAAGGATGCTATTTATACACAGCAGCTCCCAAAAATCTTCACGCAATCTCGGATTTAATCTTCACAGCACTTCGTATCTTTTCAAATATTTTTTTTTCTGTTTTATGAAGATCGTGTCCCCCAAATCTTCCCTTTCCTTGTACGCGGCTTATTAATCTCTGTTAAAACTTCCCTGACTTGGATATATTCAAATCCTAGGAGAATATCTTCTCTAATTGTGCAAATCTTTTCCAACAGAAACGATATTATTCTCTTCTCTGTTTAAACTTTGATCCTCTC
>NW_020646295.1:0-12682 GCF_003573695.1 Papaver somniferum | reverse complement strand
TGTTGGGTGAGCATAAGCCTCGAACATTCCATGAGAGTATTTGTAAATTCATTTATCAAAAGAGAGTACCCGTTTTTTGATAATACGCCTTGTTTTCACATATGATTGCTCGAGAGCTAGAGGAGAAATATCAAGTCTTCTGCACTCTGTTACCATTCTTTTAGGTATTACACTATGTTCCTCCACACCGGTGTTATGGCAAGAAACCTCTAAGAAATATGTAACAACATCTGATGTATCTGTAGAAATAGACTCAAACCCAGGGGGATACATTGGAGAGGAATTTGAGGTATCCTCTGCATACAAGTTAGCAATAAAAGTATCAATTAGGCCACCTAGAGGTAATAATATTGTCTTAGGCTCATGGATTGACACTGGTTGAACTCCCTCCAAATTGACAATATTTTGGACGGCAAAGTCATCTTCGATTACAGATAAGTTTCTGAAGCTCTTATGTACAGGGCCTTTCATATTAACTTTGATGGACAAAAATCTTTTAGAGTGATCTGGCATACTGTTAAAAGTGATGCCCAGATTGATGCCAAGATTGAATAAACGTTGTACTTCATGAAAAACCCACTCAGGGAAGATGAAACTGGAGCTTTTGTTAACACATCTAGGATAGGTTGGAGTAGGCAGAGGGAGCAAAGAATTATGAACTGGAGGTGTATATAGAGGGGCATGAGACAACATGAGGGTATTGATATTATGTCGAGGTAAAAGAGGATGATCGTATAAGGTTATGGGGATTGGGTCGATGATGGAATATAGGTTTGAGGATGTTCTGGTGACAGCTTTTATCATTATCGGTGGATGAATATTTTTGGTGGATGGAGGAGAAGATAGTTGGTCAAATATTTCGTCGATACATCATTTGAAGGCCGGTTTTGGGATGAAAGAATCTATCTCCATGTCTGTGGGTGAGTTAACATCTAATGACAACTTATCAATCTTCTTCCATATGAGGTTTTGTCGCAGACAGGTATGTGAAATTTTCTTTTTGGGCTTAATTTTCCTCCGTTTTTTGTTTACAGATCCATGATGACCCGTTTTACGTAAACCCTGCCTTGCTGGATAAGGCAAAGATATATCCGTTGAGTTCGGAGAATTTGAAACTTTCCTGGGAGAGTTTACAAAGTTACTAGAATTAGGGAGCATATCTGTAGATGCTCTTTGAATATCCTCCGAACCCGGCATGTGATTTGACCCCGAGAAAATTGCCCCTCTCATCAACGGTTCCCGATCTTTCGCCTGCTTTCTTTCTGGAGCAATGATGCTAGCAACAGAGACGTAAGCCGTGAAGATACCATAATCTGTGATCAGATTAAGAACTCTCGGAATAGAGTTGATCCCATTGACATTACGTATCTTCCTACGCATTTCCCTTAAATCTTCAAGCCTTAGCGTAACAGGATCAATCAGCAGAACTTCACCACATAGTTATCCTATTTGATGCATAACACCCACTGACCATAATTGATAAGGGACTCCGATAATCTCTAAATTGAAATCTGTAGCTGATAAGCGAGATGTACTCCAAAATTTAGAATCCCATCTAAAAACTGAATATGTAATATTTCCTGCAGAAAAGGTAAACTCGAAATTTGTAGATGATAGATTTTTGTCTACATGAAAAATACCTTGTGAAGAATTCATGGGATAGACAATACATAGGGTATGGAGCTGTAATTCATGACTGAGGTCACCTCTGACCAATTTGTAATTGGGATAGGTGATGATACGACAAAGGCATCATGCCACTTTCCTAATAGATTTGAAGTAGTATGTAGGTCGATCTGAATGTCAGCCCTACCAATACTTTTGAAAGACACTGGTGCTGCAAAACTGTCACAAATGAATGGTGAATGAAGCATTATTTTGGGATATATTGAACTAGATTTAGGATCTGGAAAAGATGGTTTGGGGTGAGTTGGGATGAAGTTAGGATTTGGAAATGATGTTGATGGATTTGGAATAGATGGATTGGTTTTCAATACTGAAGCATAGGAAAGTTTTTGATTTTTGTGTACTGATTGGATAGAGATTTAGATGTTGTAGAACCTAAAGAGATAGAAAAAGCAATGATCTCTTCCAAGGCTAAAGCCATTTTGAACCATCCCTCAAAACACTCACCTGCAGGAATAAAGAAAGTTATCGGATCAGCTTTGGGATTTGGCTTAGAAAGGGTGATGTTTAGATAGAAACCATGTGTGTTTGATTGTTTTATTGCCATGAACCATTGCTGATTCACAGCATACTTCCATACACGACGACCTACATCACCATTTTTTGCAGTTTCAAATAAGACATACTGCAGATGTTTTGCTAAGGCTACAGGAAATGAACCATGTGTATATCCAGAGGAATAAAATTCTGTTAAGATAATTGGAGAGGAACGAATGAATCTGTTGCAAGAAAATCTGAAAAATTTTCTATCAACTTGGATGAATCTATGTTCAGAGGACATGGTGCTAATGAAGATGTGATCTAACAAACTGATGATGCTAAAGGATAGGAACTAGGAAACCTAAGGAACTAGGAAAGCCTAAGAGAGTTAATGCTAAGTAAAATACTAATTAGGGATGAGATTGAAGGTTTCTGGAGATGATGAAATTTTCCTTGGAGAGAGAAAGTCCATCATTGAGAGGCATGGTGTTCCATGTCTATTCGCATAAATCACCAATTTGGTTGCTTCTTAATTTTAACCTCTCTTCACATCCTCCCTCTCATATATCATTCTCATTCTCCACCTATCCATATGTTGGAAAAACGATTAATAAATTGATTTTTAAAGGTTTTAATTAATTGTTTCTTTTATGAATGAAAAATTTATTAGTCCCACACCGTGGAGTTTCCACTCTTTAGTTGTTTTAAGAGAATATATAAGCTTTTTAGTCCCACATCGGGGAATTCATCTTTTTAATTTGTATTTGTCAACTATATAAACAAATTCACTACTTTTGTAAAATAAATAGGAAAGGGGTTTCTCTATATTTTAGAGAGACCCCCAAGGGAAAATATTTTATATTGCTTCTTTAGCATTCGCGATTTTCCTTAATGTTTATTCGGAGTTGCCACGCTCAAGTTGAGTATCTACTACATATGCTAGTAGTAGGTGTATTAGGTTGTTTTATCCTGGAGATATCCGTCTTGTGAGGGCTATAACATCACTCTTGAGTGTAGCCAGGCGCTAATGTATTAAGGACAGCGTGTTGAACATGTGACTGACTCTGTTTTCCAAAGTTTTGCACTGTTGTTGTTGCGGAGATATGAGGAGCTTGTTCGTTTCGTCAAAGAAATCACTTCCATTATAAAGGAGCTAAGTATCAATAACTTTTGCTTATTTGATTTTTTCTTTGTTTTTTATTATTGCACCCAACAATCTTAAGACATTAACATTTGTAATAATCGAAAACGATTGATTGGTTTGTGAATCATGGATGTTAATTGTGGAGTGAAAAACAAAAACGAATTTCTGGTCAGCTGTAGATTTTCACTTTTATCTTTTAATCTAGAAGTAATTTCAATGAACCCTTTTGGAACAACGTAGTAGACATCCTGATAGTTAACCGTATAAAATTTCAGAATTTCTGGAGTTGTAAAAGTATTTTTTTGATATTTTACAAAATAGAAAAACGTTTCTGAAAAATTCTGACAAGCAGAAATTTGTTGTTGACTAAATTCGTTTTTGTGGGGTAACCATGAGTTTTTTGAAACACTGATTCAAGCAAAGTTTGTATATCTAGATGTTATCTTCAGAACTCATATTTTACTTTCTGATTTGGAATTGTGATTTGTGAATAAAGGTGTCATCTCCGAGGGACATGGCTAATAGGTGCATGTGGTAGAAAAAAATCTTCCAAAGATGGCAAAGGTGAGAACATCGAACGCAACTCTAAGCGTGGTCTTCATAATAAAGGTATGTTTCGTAAACCTGAATCTAGAATTACTTTATTTAAGGGTGATTTTTATGTTTGTAAATTCCTGGCCATATGGCAGTAAATTGTAGACAACATAAAAACCTTAATAAGAAGTAAGTTAATGCTAATTTAGTTGAAACAAACTAGAACGAGTTCAGTGGAACGATGCCGGAAGTTATTTTAATAACCAATGTGAGAGATTTTTGGGTGGACTCTGGAGCCACCAAGCATGTTTTTTGAAATAGAGACATGTTCACCTTCTATCAGAGGATAGAGGATGTCGAGAAACTCTATATGAGTAACTCATCTGCAACAGAGGTTGCATAAAAGGGAAAGGTCGAGCAGAAGCTCATATCTGTAATATTATCACATTGAATGAAGTTTTCATGTTCCGGGCATACGCAAAAATCTTGTATCTTGTTCTGTTGTAGATGGAAAAAGATTTAAGATCTTAATTGAATTTGGAAAACTTGTTGTAACTATGCAGTGATTTTTTAAGCAAGAGTTATAGGACTTTGGGTCTATATAAGCTTTACGGAAAAAATTGATGATGTGAACATAGTTGATTCTTGTGCTTTCTTTGTGTGATTGATTGTTTTACGTGGTAGAGTTGGAACCACAAACTTATAAGTCAATGCTTAACTGGCTAGCATAGGCTGCGTACCCAAATTTAGTTTGGATTTTGAACACAAAAGTGAAATCTGTGAAGAATCAAAATATGCTATAAAACCTTTTAACACAAATGTTCAGAGTAATTATAAGCCTTTAGAATTAATTCAGTTAGGTCTAGTTGACATGAGTTCAACCCAAAACCACTGTGGTAAAAGATGGTTATAACTTCCGTAGATGATTGTACGAGGTACTATCTTGTATACTTGCTTAAGGATAAGGATGACGCCTTAGAAGCCTTAAGATGTATAAACTTGAAGTTGGAAACCAATTAGAATCCTTGAACATAACAACCGTATCCTGAAGGAGATGATAATTGCCATGTTGATTAGTTCAGGATTACCTGCGGCCTTGTGGGGGGAGGCAGTCCTCTTAACAAGTATATCCTGAATAAAGTACCCTTTTAAGGATCAGATGAAACTCCATATGGTTTATGGAAAGGTAGATGACCTTCTTATGAATGCGTCAAAGTGTGGGGGTGTTTGACTAAGATTGTAATTCCTCTTCCTAAAAGAAATAGATTGAAACTAAAAATGTTGATTGTGTTTTCATATAGGGTATGCTGAGTATACTTCTACAAATAGATTTTTGGTTGTGGTGTTCTGATTTTTTTAGACTTTGGTGTGAATATTATTACGGAATCTAGGGATGCTGAGTTCTTTGAACATGTTTATTCTAAACCTGTACCTCATTAGAGATGTGTTGTTGATCCCCTAGATTTATTTTCGAATATTCAGAACTTATTTTAAAGGAAGATGAAGTTGATGTTGCGCCTAAGAGAAGTAAAATAATTATACTTGAGACTTCTTATAAACCGACTTCATAACATGCCTAGCTTAGTCTGAGCCCCAGACTTGTAAAGAAGCCTTGATATCTACTGAAACCCCATTCTGGTAAGAAGCTTCATTTAGTGAATGGACTCAGTCAGTCGGAACCATACTTGGGAGATTGCTAGTTTACCTCCAGGGAGTAAGACCATAGGATGTAAATGAGTCTTTAAGAGGAAACGTAAGGTAGATGGAACAGTGGAAAATATGAGGCTAGGTTGATATCTAAAGGATATAAACTAAAAGAAGGTGTACATTTCCTTGATTCTAATTCGCCTGTGACAAGAATTACTTCCTCTGAGATGCTAATTGTTATTACTGCCATAAACAACTTGGAGATACATCAGATGGATGTGAAGACAGCTTTTCTAAAACCGTGAATTAGATAAAGAATTTTACATAGACCAACCTAAGGACTTTGTTGTGAAAGGTTGTGAAGACAAAGTTTGTAAGTTGAACAAATCTTTGTATGGTTTTCAAATAAGCACGTAAACAGTGACATGAAAATTTTTGATCATGTGATAATGAGTAGTGGATTTAAGTTAAAGAAACTTACAAGTATATTTAAAAGTAACTTGTTAAGGATTCCTGTGTGATGGTATGCTTGTATGTTGATGATATGCTTATACTTGATACAAACATAGATGTGATTAATTCCACTAAAAACATGCACTGAATGAGAATGTTGACTTGAAAGACTTACGCCCTTTTGATATAATCTTAGGGATGAGGTTTAGAAGATAATCAAACATTTATAGTCTTAGTCATTCACATTATGTTGAATTTTTTCTTATGAGATACAATCAGCCTGAATGTAAGCCTGCGTGTACTCCATATGATTCTTCTTGTAGACTCGAGAAAAATAAGGGTAATGGAGTATCTTCACTTGAATACTCAAGAGTTATAGGATGTCTAATGAATTTAACGAACTGTAAGAGTCCAGACATTTCCTATATTGTGAGTAAGTTAAGTAGATATACTTGTAGTCCAGAGCAAGAGCATTTGGATGCACTTAGTAGAGTATTATGGTACATAAAATACTCTATTACCTTTTGTTTGATTTATGAAAGGTATCTTGTTATCCTTGAGGGACTTTGTGATGCAAACTGGATAGTTGACTCAGGGGAGTCTAAGTCTACGAATGGATATCGAGGCTTCTCCCCATTCTTGATCAGTTTTGCGAAGTAAGAGAAGACTGCAACGATGGAAGACTATGGAAGAACAAAGACAAGCTTGAAAAGTTTTTAGTTAAAAGCTGTTACCAGTGGTTATCTTCAGGTGAAACACATAACAGGCTTTCCTCTCCATCTAATCGTTTATGGTCAACCTTATGGACAACAAAAGTTAGTTTCTTTTTGTGGACTGCTATCCAAGAGAACGCATTAACACAAGATAATCTTATGAGAAGAGGTTGGTCGTGAGATAATAGATGTTACTTATGTTTCAAGGAGGAAGAAACAAACTATCATCTTCTAGTACATTGTGACTTCAGTTGGCACATTTGGAATCATTTCATTAGTGAGTTTAGGATGAAATGGGTAACTCCTCAAAATATATGTAGTTTAATCAACTCTTGGAGCAAAATGGGTAGAAGAAGAACATCTCTAGTTTGGAAAGTTGTTCCAGCAAGAATAATTTAGGTTATTTGGGGGGAACGAAATTTGAGAGCTTTTCAAAACATAAGCTCAACTGAAGCTCAAGTATCGAAGTGTTGTTAGGCCTATGATTGAGTCACAAAGAGTTGTTCAATGGTGTACCTCTTGAAAACTTCATAAGCAGATGTTGGAGGGTTATTCTCGATTAACATTGATTAGGGTTATTTGATCTTTTTTGTAACTTTTTTAGTTCGCTACTTTTGTTGCTAGTTTGTTGGTTTTCCGGGTCCTCTCAGGATCTTTCCTTGGTCGTTTGTAAGCTGGGGAATCTCTCCCTCGTTTTCACCTTATTAATACATCGTTCTCATTTTACCATTCAAAAATAAATAAAAAAGTAATGATGAAAACCAATGACGGGCCCCTAGCCCATCTGGTCAACCTCGTTCCTCAAAGTTTCATGCGTTCCGGAAGGTCCCAGTTTCGAGTCCCCAATGACATAATATTGCGTGAATTCTCACAGTAGGTAGTGTTAGCTTGCCTCTTTGTGACACCATCTCAACTCCTCCCGCCGTTTCGGATGAGTTTCTAAAAAACACTAGTAAGTCCGTCTTCAATTTCAGATCCCATTTCGACTCTCATCACCATACATGTCATTCCTGATGAAATCTGCAGCTCCATCTATGTTCAATTTCCCCCAAGTCCGAATTCCCTATTTCTCTTTTTTTTTCTCCCCCAAATCAAAACCCCAATTATCATTTCTTATTTTCCCTTTAGATCAAAATCCAAGTAATGGGTTCTTCGAGATGGAGTGTTGATGATTTTGTAACTGCATGGGATTTTTATGGAGTGAAGAATAACAAAGACAATCTCAGCAGCATGATGATATTTCATCTCAAAACTAAGTGCTTTGTTACGCCATTGCCATGAGAATCCTACACCATAAATTGTGGATGATAATACCACAGCAGCGGAGGATCTACTGGACCGTGCTGGTCAGTATGAATATTACTTATTAGCTTGCATATCAATATGTCTTACTTGCTTCACCTGAAACAATTTAATAAATTAGAATTTTTATTTGTTTTTTTTGGTTGTGCAGGATTTAGATTCCAATAATCTCATCAATTGAGCTTTACCTTTCCATTATGAGATAATTCGAGTTTGGTTATGAGATTTTGGAGTAAATGGAATAAGTCAAATTGAGGAAATCAAAGGTAGCAATAGTTTGGATATTCAATGGCGATCCGGGTAATTGAGATTCAACGAAATTATGAGACTCTCACTGCAATGATTCTGGAGCATGTTAGCTCTCTATTTTCCTTTCACCGTACTCAAGATTTTTAGGTTCATATTTACGTTTGCAGGTTTCAAAAGAAAAACACCTGATAACACATGGAGACCATTAGATATGGAACATAAATTTATTCAAGAGGAACATTATGCTCCTAAATCGTGCTCCTGGGAAATAGGTTTGCTCTACTTCTTCTTATCCTCGTTGTTTCTAAGGTTTTTTGTCAATCTATTGATTTACTTCATAATTTTATTGAACAACAAAATATGTTGTATTCCCACAATGTTCTGTAGTGTGTGGATCTGTTCCCTGCCAGGCTTCTTTTAACTTGAATATTAGGTGGGAACATGGTTTATTGTCATACCTAGCTTTATAAGTAGGGAACAGGGGTTCTTTGCAGCTAAACAGGCTTGCAATTCACTGTGTTGTGCTAGTGTAAATGCATACCAATTTGTTATTTACTTACTTTATTGTATCAGATGGGGCTCTCTGGTGATAATTCTCTTAATTCAGAGGTGCTATGATTTAGATTGGTTTCAAATTTCGGGCTCGCTATAACCCAACTGACATGGATACATCGGTACTTTTTTAAATAAATCAAGAATCAGTTAAGTCGGCCACCTTCTTTTGCTAGTAATTTTTAGAGCAAATCCTTACAGAACATGGTACAGGGAGCTTGAGTTTTAGTACGTATGCATAGAATTTTGTCCATTTGAACATGGTAAGTAACTATCCTACATTTAATAAGAAAATATACTTCTCAAACCTTGACTAACGCTATGGAAGATCAAGCCAAAACCATCTGTTCAGGTTTCAATATTCAGCAGGAAATAAAAAAGAAGTGACTAGAACTATCTTGAATGATTTTGTGGGCATAAATGATTTCATTTTGTTGGCATAAATGATTTTGTGGGTATAAATGATCTTTGGCAACTTTGGCCACATTGGAAACGACATAGAACACTAACACCAAGTGTATTAATATCCAATTCCCACATGCACATCTGACTTTAGAATTCTGTAGCAAACTGTACGTCTAAGATTTTGGATTAATTTAAACTCATTAGCTGAACAATCATCATCAAAACTTTAGTGACTTTAGTCGATGAAGTATTCATCATTTTGTATTTTTTAGCTGGATCTGATAACAATGAATGAAGTAACTAATATATCTTAACAATCTGCAGGCAAAAAAGGTTATATCTCTCTCCAAACATTGTCCTCACTTAGAGTTTGCAGAAGAAAACATAGAGAACGTTACTTGGGTACTGGGACTGCATAAAGAAAGAGCATGAACGATTCAGCGCTTCTTTTTTGATTATTTAGCGGATTCCTGGCATAACCAATGGTATTGGCAAGTAACTGAAGGCTGAACCAACCTTTTCTTTTGAAGAAAACGATTTTTTTCCTACTTCATAACATGTTTTAATGCCTTTCTTGTTTCACAGGTCCCATTTTTTTGGCGGAAATAGGTATGCTGTTGACGCATATGCCATATTATGCACATGGAAGTGGATCTAGTAAAATTCGAAGATCATATGCTGAATAAATACTGGGGATGTCTTGGTAAAGAGTCTTGAGACATAAGTATATCTAAGAGAATATTCTTATAATGGTATAGTTCCCCCATATGTGGCTAAGAGCAAATGCTGCTCTTTTCGATTTTTCTTTTCCTAGTCCAGTATGGCAAGCATGGCCATATTGCTTGAAAGTCACTTGATATGTGGCCATTGGATGTTCTTGCATAATGCAAATTTCGTTTACGCTTTCTGGGATCCCACTAGTCGGATAGAGAAGCTAGTAGCTATTAAACTTTACAAAGTCTAAAAGATTGATTCAAGTTTCAAGATCGATATAGGATTCGGGTTAAACCATGATCCAAATTTCAGGGTGTTATAGAAGATATCACTAGGAAAACACAAATAACTAAATGAAGAATGAAGAATAAAAGCTTGGTCACTTTTGTGGAGGAGGGTGAGCACCATGGTGTTGCAGCTTCTTCCGAACAGGCAAAAAAGGTTTTCCACAAATGTCGAACAGAGGTTAGAAACCAAAGAACTGACCCGGTCCCTTGGTGAATTTACCAAGCAAGGCCTCCCCGTTATCCTTTTTCCAAAAGTCAGTAAAGGGGTTGAATTGGTTTTGTTGACAGCTGACTTATTTCAAGACGGGCGCCCAGTTGCAGTTAACACCCTGCGGACAACGAATTCTTTGCATTATTTTCATCGATTTATTTTTCCAGTTTGCTAACTTTTTATTTCTAGCCTACCCCAACTTGTTTGGGACTAAAAGCTTGGCCTACCCCAAGTTGTTGGGGACTAATTGTTGTTCAAGTTTTCAATCACTATACTTCTTCTGGAGTTTAGTATGTGTGTTGCCGTGTTGGTGTCAGTCAAGTATACTTTAGGTGGTTAACACTGCAGCTTAATTAGTTCTTGTGACCTTATGAACCCTTTTCAATCATACTAGATGATTTTCAATTTTTACCCTATAGCTTTTGGGCAAGCACACAACAGCATAACACATACCAACTGAACATATAAAGAGAGATGAAGTGCATACTCATTAGACTACAAGGACCATCTTTCAAAGAATAAATTGCATCACTAGAGCACATATGGTTGGGTATAACAACTAATGGTGTAGAATGGATAATTTCACTAGCTAATCTAATAGATTGTTGTCAACATGATAAATGTTAAATTTTTGATGTTTTGATGATCATGATGGAGACATATGAGCATGATTTAGTGTTGCTCATATAGAGCTCCTAGGTTTGGAACAAGACTAACACTCAAAACTCACCATATCCACTCTAGTTTATTCTAGACATTTTCTCTTCTTATCACTAACTATCTAGTTCACACTTACAGGACTTGGTACAACCGACTTCACCAGATTTTTCTTCCAAGTTCTATTACTTATTTACAACTCCGTAAACTAGATAATTTTACCACAAGAACAAACTACATTCACACTAAGCAAAACTAGTCTAGATTACAAATTATACTTTCCAACAATAAATATATCGAAACAAATATTTTTACCAAAAAGGTTAATGAAATAAGTGTTTTTTTTAGTAAAATATTCTTCTTAACTCTAAAGAAATTTATCAAACCTCTAAACTTTCATTCCAACATAGCAAAACCTAGAAAATAAATCCGTATGCCTGTGATCATAACCGGGCAAAGACATTTTCTTCTCCAAGTAATTTCAAGGAAATGTAGCTGTTAACGTGTATTGTGGCTTTACTAAAACCAGGCAAAGGCAAGCCCAGATCTCCTAGTTCATTTGAATCTGAGGTTTTCGGGTCAAAGCGAATGATGACATTTTTCGTTTCTGCTTGGTTCCAATTTTCTCTATATAAGAATAATATATCCCCATTTTTAGCTGTGGTTAAGGGTCGGTACCTTAGTATCCCTTCCAGTGTCACTGTTGGCCCTTTGCTCCAAATCCACGGGGAGTGCTCGTCTTTACCGGACTCTTTGCTCCATATCCATGGGGAGTGCCTGTCTTTACCACCTTGTTCTTTCACGTCAGAATCATGTATATTCTTTCCCAATAACCATATTACCGAACTATCATATGTGGTTGCCCGGAAAAAACATAATTGTCCTGTCAAAACCCCCAATTTATAATTTCCCCAGTCGGAAGGCGAAGCAGGTGGTACAGAAAGCATGTATAATTTCTCATCCGTTAAATCAAAGACTGATATTAAGGGACCTGTACTACACTCATCAATCCAGAAAAGTGCTCCGTCGACAAGGATACCTTGGGTAGATGACCAACCTAATAGCTCTGTTGTGATTTCTCCTCTATATCTCCACCCCCTGCCGTCCCCAATTGTGTATACGTCTACTTTTCCTGAATATATTTTATTTCCTGAATAGCTGATTCGAACAACCTTATACTCGTTACTTGATGAAAGGTAACCAAATCCGTATAACATATAGGCATATCCATGATCTTTATAGTCCTTGTTAGTCGGGACGAGGCTAGGAAGTTCTAAACATTCTCGGGTGATCGGATTACAGATGTAGACATGACCACATAGAAACTTGTGAATTTTTGTTGTTAAACAAACCAAACCGTTACATGAACCAACAATCACGATATCCTGTTCTCCTACGTCCTCGAAATAACCAAGGCGGCCAAGGTTGAATAACTCTTTTGTAGGTTTCTGGCTAATTTGTTCATCATTCTCAAAATCATACTCGACATAGCACAGAGATGATTTATTTACAACAAGAAAACTAATAAGCTGGTTTATATTCAAGCACAATGGAAGCTTAAGGTGATATTTAATAAATTCGGGGCTAGAAATTAGATTACACCACAGTTTGCACACACACTTACAAGTAGAGATGGATTTCACTGGCA
>NW_020646294.1:0-730 GCF_003573695.1 Papaver somniferum | reverse complement strand
CGTGGGATGGCTGACGTATCTATGGAAGCGACAATACCGAGGATTTTCCATGGCCTCTTCAGTTGGTTCCTTCTTGACATAAGGCAATTTGATTGCGCCGTCTTGAATCCAGGCATCGATTAGTTCATTAACTTCTTCCATTAAACAGGGAAAATCAGGTGCTTCTGGATTTTCCGTATGCTGAGGAGGGATTTTCGAATTCTCCTTCTTGTGTGTCTTTGAAGGGGTGGAGGAAGTCTGCTTGTGTTGTGGTTATGCTTTTCTCTTACTCCCTTATGCGACAACATTTGTTGAAGGTTGCAGGTTATACTGCTTGTTGATCAGACGTCTACTTCCTCGAGTGTCTTTTGAATCTTCAGTCTTTGTTAACTTTTCTCTTTCCAAAAGAGCGGGTGCAGTGGTTGCCGACCTCTTCGCAGCTTCATGAAGCTCTGAGAAAGTCTGGAATCGAAGGTTTTATAGCAAGGCCCTATAGACCGGGAGCATTCCATTGATGCACAAGTCTACCAGTTGTTGCTCCGTGACGTTTGGGTCATGACAATCCAGGGATTGGACTCTGAACCTTTTCACATAATCATTGGGATTTTCACTGACCCTCTGAAACATTCTTCCAAGGTCGGAGAGGGTGACTTGTTCTGACACGAAGAAGTATTTCCTGTAAAATGCGTTAACCATTTCTCCCCAATTGTTGATGGTCCCTGGTGTGATGCTGTTATACCAGATGTATGCC
>NW_020646293.1:0-565 GCF_003573695.1 Papaver somniferum | reverse complement strand
TTTTTTTCTTGTGAATACAAGTTCCCTGAAACTAGGAACTCTAATATGACGACTCGTGGGCTGATTATGGGCCTGTATGCTCTTGCAAGCTTGTTAGGGTATCGGATTTTAGAAAAATGACAACTATAAATTGTGAGTTAGACGGCGAGTCTCTCTCCCAAAACAGAACTACGGATATGAAATTCTCTCAAGTTCTAGATCTGCTCTTCAACTCTCACTGTTTAAACAAATTAAACTCATTCTACTGAAATTCTCTTCTTCTTAATGTTTTTGCAAATTACGGATATGAATAAAATGTTGGTTGTATACTGGAACTCTCACATACTTCACAAATCATGCATCCTCCATGTGGACACGCTGTATCATTTTTCCTCTCAAATGATATCTTTTCCACCAGATTTTGTTTGCCATCGAAGAATTAATCATGTCTATGTATCACTGTATGTTCCTATTCAAAATATGAGATCTACGAGTCACTGTTGAATTAATTTTTTTTAGCTTTTATGTTTCTGTGAAGCAAATAAAATTCTTAGTTCTTGTTCTCTCTCTCTTTTTTTTTTTTTTT
>NW_020646292.1:0-576 GCF_003573695.1 Papaver somniferum | reverse complement strand
ACTTATATTCCCGAAGAACAACCTAGTAATATCAGTCACCTCACAATAAGATGAATCATATGGTAGCGAAACAAGATATTGTGGAATCACAAACGATGAGACGAAGATGTTTGTGACTACTTTTTAGCTTACTTATCGGAGATTAAATCTCGAGCAAATCTTAGAGAAGATAATACTCAATATGATAGAACAAAGTAAGATCAGAAGATGCAACTACAGAGAAAATAGTTGGGTCTGGCTTCACAATCCCGATGAAGTCTTTAAGTCGTTAACCTATAATGGTTTTAGGAAAAACCTAGGTTAAAGGAGAATTGACTCTAGTCGCAACTAGTATCACACAGGAGGTGTGGGGATTAGGTTTCCCAGTTGTTAGAGTTTTCCCTTATATAGTCTTCAATCAGGGTTTGTAGTCACTGTTACCTTGGTAACAAAGCATTCAATATTCACCGTTAGATGAAAAATCTGATTAGACTCAAGCTAATATATTTCAACCGTTAGATCGAATTTAGCTTGTAATACACAAATGAAATGTGACTTCATTTAGATATGGATAATTGTACCTAAACGTGTACACTT
>NW_020646291.1:0-603 GCF_003573695.1 Papaver somniferum | reverse complement strand
TTTTCAAGTCATCCTCCGACATTTTGATTTTATCAAGAGCATTTTCTTGAACTAGTATTGAACTTTTTCAAGTCATCCTCCAACATCTTGATTTTATCAAGAGCAACAGCTAAATCAGCCTCAAGGCGTTTTTCTCGAGCGAGATAAGCGCTTTCTCTGTCATCAAAACTTGTTTACTGAGAGTTAAACCTTGCTTCAGATTCTGCAAGTTTCTCTTCCAACAAAAAGTACTTTTGATAAAGATTATCACATTCAAGTGACTTCATACGTAGGTTTTCCTCAAAATCCTTAAGGATCGATTCATTAGAACGATTCGAAAAATAAACACCTGCGTAACATCTTCTCAATTTCTTGTTTTCTCGACAGAGAGGAGTCAGAAGAGGTGATACATGAGAAGTTGTAATCTTCTTCATCTTCCATGAATCCAAAAACTTAACATACTCTAAGACTTCATTATCAACATCTCTATCAATATCTGAATCACCTTCATCAGAAAGTTCATCCAACTGTTCTTCTAGGAGAGTTTCCCAATCAGCAGTTTTTACATCAAGAGAATGTTTAGATATTGACTTAGATGTGATAGTTCTCTCAGGTGAATCCAAG
>NW_020646290.1:0-958 GCF_003573695.1 Papaver somniferum | reverse complement strand
TGCTTGGTTTAGAGTCTGACTGGTTTTGATAGACAGTTGGTATTTTATGAGGATATTGGGTTATTTTGAAATGAATGGTTTTAATAGTATTACTCTGATTATGACTTGTGAATAGGATATTGTATCTATGAAATTGTGTATCGGTAATTGTCACAAGATAAGCACAGTATGACGGTTTTCGTCGAGAATCCTAAAAGAATTAATTGTATATTTCGCCCAATCGAGACTTACTCAGTTTTCTGGGTCTCCTGATGAAAAAGGGATCCTCCGTGTGTAAGATCGAGTTTTGCGGGGAAGCACCACGGCGATTGTGGAAAGTCCCCTGTCGTTTTGAGTCACTTGATGACTGAATCGTTTACTTTCGGTTTCTGTGAAGTCCCCAGTAGTCTCTTGCGGTTTGCGACTGGTAACCAGGTTGTCTGGTAATCGAGTTGTGGATCCCTGAACAGATCGCTTGCTTCTGCTGTCCTGATGCCTGGATCTAAATATGAGGTGGAGGATTGAAAACTGACATTGTAACCGAAAGATCAACCCTCCCACTGTGGTCGCCAATTGTTTATGGGTGAAAATCGTTTCTTCCTTGGTAATTTCGGTAGGTTAATGAGAAACAAATCTAAAACCTAAACAAATGTACTGCACGGGAGTACTTTAGATTCGAGAGATCAATTTGTACAACTCCCGCCTAAACCAAGAAATGGTCGTTCCGGATTTGCTTCGGTCACAAAGAGGAGGAGAAGGGCTGGTTTAGGGAGGGAAGCGAAGAGAGTGTTGAGACCAGAACAGTTCTGGAAGAGTATTACTTGACTTGTATCAGAAGGTGAAAGCTTTTGGGAAAGCTAGCAAAGTTTCCTTTCTGAGTATTGTATTTCTCCTGACCAAAAACTTGTTGTCTTGGTGGAAATAGGTAAGACCTATTTATACAAGTCTAAGTGAAACGTACTCTGGCCTCGTAAGAAAA
>NW_020646289.1:0-317 GCF_003573695.1 Papaver somniferum | reverse complement strand
TGAATCCAACTTTAATGACATAATGGAGGTTTTTAAGAAAGTTACCATAAACCTTCCATTACTAGAAGCAATTAGGCAACTACCGGCTTATGCCAAGTTCCTTAAGGATATGTGTACCCGAAAGCGAAAGTTTAGCGTCCCTAAAAAACCTTTTTAGCTAGTCATGTAAGTTCGATCATTCAGAGCACCACAACTCCTAAGTACAAAGACCCAGGTGCCCCTACCATTGCTTGCACAATAGGAGAACACCGGGTAGAAAAAGCTTTACTTGACTTAGGAGCCAGTGTGAATTTACTACCATACCATGTCTACTTAAA
>NW_020646288.1:0-532 GCF_003573695.1 Papaver somniferum | reverse complement strand
AAATGTGTAGACTTTTTTGAGTTAACGTATATAAAATTCAACATTTTTATGAACTCTTTCTTCTGGTGTTGGCTTTGTCTTTCTATTTGATTCAAGATAGATGAAATTTGTGAGGATTTGGATTAGTTTTGCATGGTCTTTCATCTTTCTTCTATTGTGAAATTTGACTTCCTTCATATTTTCTTGAATCAACATACATAGAAATGCAATTTTGATAGACGTATTTCCGCAGAACATATTAATTGTAATTACAATACATTTTTCATACTTTTTCTGTTGAAGATGAGTTTATCTAGTTTACAATTTAGTTTCAGAAATCAATTTCCGACTTATAACGAAATGTGTAGACTTTTTCGAGTTAACGTATATAAAATTCAAAATTTTTATGAACTCTTTCTTTTTGTGTAACTTTGTCTTTCTATTTGATTCAAGATAGATGAAATTTGTTAGGATTTGGATTAGTTCTGCATGGTCTTTCATCCTTCTTCTACTGTGAAATTTGACTTGCTTCATATTTTCTTGAATCAACGTA
>NW_020646287.1:0-563 GCF_003573695.1 Papaver somniferum | reverse complement strand
TTAAAGATGAGTCTATCTAGTTTACAATTTAGTCTCAGAAATCAATTTCCGACTTATAACGAAATGTGTAGACTTTTTTGAGTTAACGTATATAAAGTTTTTAGATTTGTCTTTCTATTTGTGTTGGCTTTGTCTTTCTATTTGATTCAAGATAGACGAAATTTTTTAGTACTTGGATTAGTTCTGCATGGTCTTTCATCCTTCTTCTATTGTGAAATTTGACTTGCTTCATATTTGCTTGAATCAACGTACATAGAAATGCAAATTTTACTAGACGTATTGCCTTAGAACATATTAATTGTAATTACAATACATTTTTCAAACTTTTTCTGTTCAAGATGAGTCTATCTAGTTAAAAATTTAGTCACAGAAATAAATTTCCGACTTATAACGAAATGTGTAGACTTTTTTGAATTAACGTATATAAAATTCAACATTTTTATGAACTCTTTCTTTTTGTGTTGGCTTTGTCTTTCTATTTGATTCAAGAAAGATGAAATTTGTTAGGATTTGGATTAGTTCTGCATGGTCTTTCATCCTTCTTCTATTGTGAAATTTGACTT
>NW_020646286.1:0-496 GCF_003573695.1 Papaver somniferum | reverse complement strand
TTTTTTTAGTTAACGTATATTAAATTCAACATTTTTAGGAACTCTTTGTTTTTGTGTTGGATTTGTCTTTCTATTTGATTCAAGATAGATGAAATTTGTTAGGGTTTGGATTAGTTCTGCATGGTCTTTCATCCTTCTTCTATTGTGAAATTTGACTTGCTTCATATTTTCTTGAATCAACGCACATAGAAATGCAATTTTTACTAGACGTATTGCCTTAGAATATATTAATTGTAATTACAATACATTTTTCAAACTTTTTCTGTTAAAGATGAGTCTATCTAGTTTACAATTTAGTCTCAGAAATCAATATCCGACTTATAACGAAGTGTGTAGACATTTTTGAGTTAACGTATATTAAATTCAACATTTTTAAGAACTTTTTCTTTTTGTGTTGGATTTTTCTTTCTATTTGATTCAAGATAGATGAAATTTGTTAGGATTTGGATTAGTTCTGCATGGTCTTTCATCCTTCTTCTATTGTGAAATTTGACTT
>NW_020646285.1:0-431 GCF_003573695.1 Papaver somniferum | reverse complement strand
TCTTTCTATTTGATTCAAGATAGACGAAATTTTTTAGGATTTGGATTAGTTCTGCATGGTCTTTTATCCTTCTTCTATTGTGAAATTTGACTTGCTTCATATTTGCTTGAATCAACGTACATAGAAATGCAAATTTTACTAGACGTATTGCCTTAGAACATATTAATTGTAATTACAATACATTTTTCAAACTTTTTCTGTTAAAGATGAGTCTATCTATTTAAAAATTTAGTCACAGAAATCAATTTCCGACTTATATTGAAATGTGTAGACTTTTTTGAGTTAACGTATATAAAATTCAACATTTTTATGAACTCTTTCTTTTTGGGTTGGCTTTGTCTTTCTATTTGATTCAAGATAGATGAAATTTGGTAGGATTTGGATTAGTTGTGCATGGTCTTTCATCCTTCTTCTATTGTGAAATTTGACTT
>NW_020646284.1:0-424 GCF_003573695.1 Papaver somniferum | reverse complement strand
TTTCTTTTTGTGTTGGCTTTGTCTTTCTATTTGATTCAAGATAGATGAAATTTGTTAGGATTTGGATTAGTTCTGCTTGGTCTTTCATCCTTCGTCTATTGTGAAATTTGACTTCCTTCATAATTTCTTGAATCAACGTACATAGAAATGCAATTTTTAGTAGACGTAATGCCTTAGAACATATTATTTGTGATTACAATACAGTTTTCAAACTTTTTCAGTTAAAGATGAGTAATCAATTTCTGACTTATAACGAAGTGTGTAGACTATTTTGAGTTTACGTATATTAAATTCAACATTTTTATGAACTCTTTCATTTTGTGTTGGCTTTGTCTTTCTATTTGATTCAAGATAGATGAAATTTGTTAGGATTTGGATTAGTTTTGCATGGTCTTTCATCCTTTTCTATTGTGAAATTTGACTT
>NW_020646283.1:0-330 GCF_003573695.1 Papaver somniferum | reverse complement strand
TCAACGGCATCATGTTTCTCCTCGAGATACTTCCTAGTTTCTGACAGCGCTCACAAGCAATACAATACTCATGGCAGTCTCTAAATAGCGATGGCCAGTAAAACCCACACTGCAGGATCTTTGCAGCGGTCTTCTTGGCACTGAAATGCCCCCCACATGCTTGGTCATGACAGAAAGATATCACATCTTTCTGTTCAGTGTTGGGGACACATCTCCTAATGATTTGGTCTGGACAGTACTTGAACAAATATGGGTCATCCCAAAGGAAATGTTTGACTTCAGCCAGGAATTTAGAGCGGTCTTGTCTCGACCAATGTGAGGGCATTCTAC
>NW_020646282.1:0-353 GCF_003573695.1 Papaver somniferum | reverse complement strand
TATCCTAATGGATTGAGATACTGGTCTGACTAATATCAACAAACTGGCGTATACAAGGGGACCAGTGGTCGATAACCTAAATCTAGATCAACAAACTGGCATATACAAGGGAACCAGTGGTTGACTACATAGAACAATTTCTCGTTATTTTTCGATTTTTTTTTTAACTGCGTGAATAGATATTTTTCATCCAAGCGCATGCTTCTTGTCAGCAGATTACATGATAGTTCCCACGGGTCCTGCATTCCACGCTTGTTTAGGCGACGGAGACAGGGAAAACACACACATATTTCTATCCAAGTGTTAAAATTTATTCCGATTGGTCTCATGGTCTAGTCTTTTTTTTTTTTTTT
>NW_020646281.1:0-1615 GCF_003573695.1 Papaver somniferum | reverse complement strand
ATTTTTAACCTTCCCTGAATCAATTCTATTAGGAAAAAATAAGGTAATTTTAATTAATATTCTCTAGGCTTTGATGGAAATACCTTCGGCCCCCCTTTTCTTTTTTGGGAGTTTCTTCTTTTACAAAAATATTTTCAAAATTGTTATCTTTCCTCTTAATGGTTTTTGAGATTCAAACTTTAAGAAAATTCTTCTTTTTCCAGATCTAAAAAATGGTCTTCAAAATGTCTTCCTCTCTGCCTGGTCTTCTGGTTTGTAACCTGGTTTGTTTTCTTCTTAATCATTCTTTATTTGTTCCTACTTTTTGATCTATCTGTTTTTCTGGGAACAAGAAGAAAAATTCTTTGGGTTTCCTTTGTATTATGGGATGTATACCCTTTGCATCTTTATTAATCTTGATTTATCTTCAAATCTATTCAATTTAAAAGTAATTTTTAAAATGTAACAGGGTTTGAGTGGTTTCTTCAATCTGATTTACTCTCTCTTTTTCTTCTCTATTTTGGGGTGGATTGTTTTTCTTCTGAATGAGTTTCTTTAAGTTTTCTCGGAGAGCGGGGAAGGGATAGGGTTTCTGGGACTGTCCTTATTAAGTATCCTGAATTAAAAGTCTATTGTGTTTCTTAGGATTGGCCTCCTCTTGCTGATTTTATGTTTATTTAACTGTTAACTTTTTTTTTTTTTGATCTTTATTAAATCCTGGTTTTCTTCACATGTTTGATTTCTTGTCAGTTGTCGGTAGGTTTTTCACTTAATTTATTCTTTATGGTTTTTAAAATCTGCTGAAAAAAAATACTTAATAATAATTATAAACAAAATCCCTAGACCCAAACTCTAACTCCCCAAACGGCCCCCAGGTGAGTCCTTCTTCAATACTTTCTCCCCTTTGATAAATTTCTCTCACTGTTTCGGGTTCTCTATTTTGATTTCAATTATCGGATTTCCATTCAAATGCGTCAGTTGTTGCTCACCAAGAAAAGTGTCCTGGCAGTGTTGCGGTTGGGCTAAACAGGGGGCTTTTCCTACACCTTGTTTCTTAGATACTGTTGCGGTTGGGCTAAACAGGGGGCTTTTCCTACACCTTGTTTCTTAGATACTTTCTCTTTAGATCTCAGCTCTTGTAGATAGCAAACTTTAAGAGTCTGACTGAATTAAGTAATATTAGTACTTGGCCTTCTAATTACTTATCATTTTGAATAATATAAGTTTTTCCCTATGATGCATGTCATACAGGTTCATTAGTTTCCCCAATTACGTAGCATCTGTTAAATATTTTAGCTAATCTAGCCTCTAAGTCATTGGTTGTCTCTTGTTTTTGCTCTTGTATTTTTGCCCTTTCCTCTCTCTGCTTGAGGTTCCATAGACTGAACAATAGACTACTAAGCCCTTTAGTTTGCCCTCATATTTTACATTTTTCTTTACCTTTAGTTCATAATTAGGATTAATTTCTATTGGTGTTAGTCTTCTTTAGATTTTCATTTAATATGTTTTTTGCTTTTGTAAGGTTACTGTGTATTTTACACTACCTTTGTGCTCCTTCTTGGTATAGGAAAATGAAAGCTCATGTGAAACAACATGATGCTGAAATCAATACTGGCTGCGTTCTATTTGGTTGTAT
>NW_020646280.1:0-546 GCF_003573695.1 Papaver somniferum | reverse complement strand
GCTAATCTCATTCCAGGGGATCAAGGGCTAAGAATAGTGACACCTAATGGGGAAGGGAGTGGGGGAAGTGTAGCAGCTTCGTAAACCAATAATACCCTTATGTTTTGGAGTCTTACATTATGTCAGATACTCCCTCCGTCCCAAATTAGTTGAGCAAATTGGTTTTAAATTTTGTCCCACAAATAGATGAGCTATTTCACTAATCAAGGGGATATTTCTAAAACTACCATTTTAATTGATTATTGTTATTAAAAGAAATATGTATAATTTGATAGCCATGTTTATATTCGTTTCATAGATGTTTTAAAATGCTTTTCAACGGTATAAAGTTTACGAAAAACCGTGGTATAGTTTAAGAGATAAATAATTATTGAGTTTTACAAGTTATTATCCATAAGGGCATACTTGTAAAAAATACTTAAACATACTCTCCTTTTCTCTTTGCCTTAATAATTGTCCAAACTACAAATGCCTCAACTAATTTGGGTCGGAGGGAGTATTTTTCAAGATTAATACAATCCTTTCTTTTGCACCAAAAAAAAAAAA
>NW_020646279.1:0-461 GCF_003573695.1 Papaver somniferum | reverse complement strand
CTACTTTATCCTTAATGATTAACTTAGTTAGTGTGATGATTAATTAGTGTTAGTGTTATGATTAGTAACTGATTAATTAGTGATTAGTGAGTTATATTAGTAGGATTGTTTTGTTATAACATTATTATTGAGAGATAAGAAGAAGAAGAAGAAGGAAATATGATGAAGAAGATGGGTGAACCCAAAAATCTTTTTTTGAGTTTAGTAATTATGATTTGAGTGATTCATGTGATGATACTTCAGAATCAGAATCACAACCCCCTTCACCTCATTGTGTATTTGTCAATACTTCTAATGATCCAAATATGAGTTATTTGTTAGATGATGAAAACTTTTTTCTCCAATCTCAAGCTAACCAAACAAATGATGGATTTCATCAGCCACAACCTGAAGATGAAGCTATGGGTACTCAGGTATGCCTCATATTTAGTTAATGTAGCTTGAATTGTGCAAAAATTTGG
>NW_020646278.1:0-939 GCF_003573695.1 Papaver somniferum | reverse complement strand
CGTGATTTGGAGGAGTTTGAGGTCGACTAAACCTCTGATTTTCATAGGATAGACTCCTTATGGGTCTAGGAATCTAATATGGGTGTTGAACTCGATTAAACTGGGCTCAATCGACAGATTTTTATCACAACAGAAAAAAAAGAAAAGGAAAAGTCACGTGTTTGACCTGTTTTAGGAAATTTTAGAGAGATTAAAGTTTTATAAACCTTCCAAAAGATTTGTATCTATCTAAGGAAGAGTTTGGAATCAAAAGGAAAGCTCAGAAACGCGTAGAAATTCTAAAACAAGAAATTGCCGCTACTTTGCCGTGAATAGAAAGGAAGAGATTTTGGAGAGATTTTGGAGAGATTTAATCGGTCTTTTTGATATAAATAGATTGGTTGGGTCATATAGAAGGTCGGTCGGGAGTTTGGGGTCGATTAGGAGGCCACAGGGATCTGCAGGAGGAGTTGCAAAGAATCATACCTGCTGATGCTGCTGAAGAAGTAGTTGAAGAACATAAGACGCATAGAATAGTCGGAAAGAAATATCGTTGATCAACAACAGACTCAATCTATCGTTCTTAAACAACAATTCATACTTCTTTGTAATCTCCTGTTTCATATTATTCTTCAATAAAAACACCTATTAAGCCATGATTCAATCTTTTGAATATGTTTTTGATATGAGGAGATAAACCCCAACACTGGGACGACGGAGGAAGCCTTTTTTCATCATTGTGGTAATTCTATTAATTCTTTATATGACTTTTTGCACTAAAATTGAATTGATTTATCATTTATCTTGATTGGTTGTGATTTCAATTGATGGGTCATGCTTAGCTTAAGTGTTTTGATGTCCCATGCTTTAGATTTACAGCCATTACTTTCGGAATCTATTTTTGGCAAAGAATAAGAGTCCATATTTTTAATATTTGAGCTATAATTGATTGGAATTATT
>NW_020646277.1:0-452 GCF_003573695.1 Papaver somniferum | reverse complement strand
ACAAGATCTGGGAAGATTTTGTTTATTATTTCTTGTCATTTAGATTAGTTAGTCGTTTTAACTTAATTTTTATCATGTTTTCTACTTATCTACACCATTATGATGATTTTATCTTCTCTTTTGAGGTTTATCTTCGCTTTAATGGCGGTTCTTGGTTATTGGGTTGGGTTCTAAGATCGATAGTGATGCTCTCCAACGACGAAAGCTTCATCTTCATTGGTGATTTCTTTGACGACGGAAGCTCATCACTAGTCACAAGTGATTTGAGTAAATCACTCCTATTTTGGGAGCATATCTTTTTAAAGAATAAAAACAAACTAAATGGTTAGGATTTACTTACGAGAAAAACTATTCTTCCTCCGATTTAATTGGATCTTATTCATACTTGTATTTAGTCTTACTCCGGTAATCCTTGTCTTTCTCTTGCCCGATTTCTCGGAATTGCATTTTTA
>NW_020646276.1:0-1221 GCF_003573695.1 Papaver somniferum | reverse complement strand
TGACAGATAAAGTGAGGATACCAAGAGATGGCTGGCGAAGATGGATTAAAGGAAAAGAAAACTACAATGGTGGCGAGGAAATACTGAGTCACAAGAAAAGTGTAAATAGTCGACGAAGTAAAATATGAGTTTTCATCCATTACCTGGAAAAAAAATTCCAATTCACGTGTAAAGTGTGACTGTTTGGCAAAGGAAATTTTGGGACGTCATCCACTATGTAATTGCTTATATAAGGGGCGAAAGAGCAGTGAAAAGAGGGTTGAGTTTTCTAGGATTCTTAAGATACTTGTGAGAGAAAAGTTCTTGAGGAGAGTTCTGCTGGTGGGGTTATATACTTGTAATATTTCATCAATCTTAATAATATCGCCCTCTCAAAAGAAGAGGAAGTTTTAGAGTTAATCGTGACATAGCTTGTTTGTGTGTTCATTCCATTGTTTATGCGAGTTTTCTCTTATGATTTTTATGGTTTAGATCTGTTTATATATTGAGATTGTTATTCGGGTGTATAGTGGGTTTTCCTGCCGTTACATTGAAAATAAAACATAAAACTTTTAAAAAATAATGACGTCATCCCACATGGGCTAAGATCAAATAATATTCTTTAGGTCAAACTAAAAATATATTAGGATCTCAAAGTAATACTAAGACTTCCCATGTAAATTGTGAAGCAAATTTTATATAATCCAAACAAGATGAACTGATAATTGTGATTCATCCTATATATTCGATAATTCCAATTCAGATATCATTGGGTGGGGCGGTTCTTATTCTATTATCGGCTTAGATAAAATCAGTTCAACGAGTATTTCTTTGTGATCTGGAATGTCATAACATACCTCACAAAGGGATGAATTGTGGGCGAAGCCAAGGGTTGACTAACCCTGGCTCTAGCCCCCTTAAAATTTCTAAAATCCATATTTCACCCTTAATATTCTTAATAATTTATGTTTACTCCTTTATTTTATAAAATTTAGTCCCCTATTTCTAAAATTCATAGAGTTTAGTCCACCTGGTGTATACAAATTCTTTTTTAGCCCCCCTCCAGCTTAAAAGCTGGCTCCGCCAGGTAAAGTCTTTTTTACGCGTTTCTCAAACACAGTTAACATCCCTCTTACAGCAGCATCAGCCAATGTTGCAAAAATCTTACTAGCACTAATTGGAATATATACATATCAATAACTACGGATTTACCTCTTCCATACCCGGTATAAGCTTAGACAG
>NW_020646275.1:0-1830 GCF_003573695.1 Papaver somniferum | reverse complement strand
CTCAAGAGGTTGTCGGAGAAGTTCTGTAGGAAGATGCTGCCACGGTTTGCGAGACTGAGGCAGCTTCCGGAGTGGGCGCCATAACTGCTGCTGGGGAAGTTGAAGTGATCACTGAGGATGTTGTCAAGTCAGATGAGAAGACGGTGAAAGCGTATGTTGGATTCGTTGGAGAAGCTGTGGGGACATATGCTGAAACTGTTGTCGAAAAGGATTCCGAATGGTATGTTGAAGCTGCTGAAACGACTTCTGGATGGAATGTTGAAGCTGAAACAGCTTCTGGATCGGATGTTGAAGTTGCTGCTGAGATAGCTTATGGATGGAATGTTTGCTGTCGGAGAAGGTGCTGGGGAAAGTTCTTGAAAAAGCTCTGATGGAGACGTCATTGACCAAGGTGTTTGTCGTACGTTGACAACTGGTTTTCCATTTTGCGATTTCCTTCCGTAGAGAAAAACAATCTTTTCGTAGCTTGTAGATGTTTTTGATACTTCAGTTTTTCTTTTGTTTGTGCGACTGAAGCCATGTTTCACCAAGTAATATTCTTTCGTTTATGCTTCTTTGATAATTTCACATCTTTGATTGAATGAATAAAATCTCCCGGAAGAGACCTAAGAACCCTTTTTGCGAAAACAAGTTCTTCCACCCTTCCAAAGTGATTTCAGCGAATGGGAAGCCAAATCACATAAATGACGCAGCAATAATGCTAGCAGGCGTGTCACATTCTCTCTGTTTAGCTACTTCCATGGGAACTCCTTGCATGTCGTTGGCAACAGTAACTCAAAACAGGGAAAAACCATTAGCAATGATTAAGTATTTTGACCAACCTTTATTGGATTTTCCCTCGCAAATTACACAGGACGTCTGTGACATGTCGCCTGGGTATGTAGAAGTGTGAGCCGTCACAAACTAGGAAGTGCATCGTGAGAATTATAAAATCCTTGTCGGGCAAAAGTTGAAGACATATGTTCTTGAAGGAAGGTGTCTGTGCCGCCACTCGATGATCTTCTTCCTTGTACATTCCCTTCTTCAATATTCTTTTTTCGAATAAGATATTTCTTGTAGGGTTTGATTTATTTATTTTTTTGGTTTTTAATTGATGGGTAATGACTTTGTGGGTTTGCCGGATACTTTTCCCTTGAGATGATTTAGGAAAACTTATTTTGAAATAAAGATGTTTTTAATTAAAATCGAAACCCTAATTATGAATGCAAGCAGTGTAATCTTTTTTGGAGGGATTACAAATATTGCAGGGAAAAGGGAAATTACTGAAGGGAATACTTAAAAGGAAAACGCTGGAGGAAAAGGTAGCACAACGTTTTAGGTATTGAAGGGCTTGAGTACTTAAAAGGAAAACGCTGGAGGAAAAGGTATCACAGCGTTTTAGGTATTGAAGGGCTTGAGCCATCGTGAATGAATTATCACTCCTTCCAATTTGTAGGCATTGATGAATTTGCAGTAACTACCCAAGATAACATCTGCCACCAGGTATGGCTCGTCTTCCCTTTCTTTAGGCGAATCAGGTTGAGCGGCTAGCTTTACTGTTACATCTCTAACTTGAAACGCGGTCTCCTTGATTACCATATCTCCAATTTGAAACGAGTTTGGGCGTTGTGCAATCACTTGATTTTTGAGCTCGTTATCTTTGACTGAGGCGGCTTCTAAATTTTTGAAAAAGCATTTGAAAGGCCCAACATCCCATTCACATCTATTGATGACGCCCGTGTTGATAACTGGACCGAGTCCCCATGCCTGACCGAAAGGAGAAGTGATTGGGCGCAGAAAGGGTTGTTCAATAAGACTTACTTGTGTTCGGAATCATCGGATGAACGTCGA
>NW_020646274.1:0-552 GCF_003573695.1 Papaver somniferum | reverse complement strand
TTTGAGCAATGTTTGATGATCCAATCTTCGTAGTCACATTATAAGGAAATATTTTAACAACTAGTTTAAATTCCTTAAGCCGGTGGGAGGGAAACCACTATTTGTTCGACATTGAGTCTTGAAATATTAAATCAGTGGGGTGGACTTATTAGTAACAAAAGTGAGATTCAACTCAAGTACTTTAGAGTGAATATATGTTAAGTTTCAGGGGAGTGATATATTTTTCATAAGGATATATCTCAAGTGCTTTAGAGAATTTATGTCTCGTGGGAATAATGTACTTTTCATTCCATAAGCACATACATTGTATCTAGTTGAAATAAACATTCAATTGGCTAGACAAAATTCTTCTTGTCATTAAAATTTATGTCTAAAGTATGACATTTTCATAAAAATTGGCTGCTAATATGGTACCCGCACTGCATTGCTTGTACCAATACCAGTAAGAAGATTTATTCTCAACTCTTTGGTGAGAGCTAGAATTACATCTTAGCTTCATCCCATGTTTAGTTGATACTTGTACTTTGGTGTCATTACTACCAAGGAAAAAAA
>NW_020646273.1:0-383 GCF_003573695.1 Papaver somniferum | reverse complement strand
AGTTATTGATAACAAGCCTACTATGAAACTAAGCATTCAACTATACTTCTGTGTAGTCTTTTGAACCTTCCTCTTAAATGTACCAGTTTTTGTATATTATTAGATGTTGTAAACAGTTTTTAGCATTCAAAGTAACATCTACTGATTCTTTAATTTTAGAGGACTATGAGTTATTGATAACAAACCTACTATGAACTAAGCATTCACCTATACTTCCGTGTAGTCTTTTGAACATTCCTCTTAAATGTACCAGCTTTTATATATTATTAGATGTTTTAAACAGTTTTTAGCGTTCCAGGTGACATCTATTAATTCTTTAATTTTAGAGGACTAATAGTTATTGATAACAAGCCTACTATGAAACTAAGCATTCAACTATACTT
>NW_020646272.1:0-337 GCF_003573695.1 Papaver somniferum | reverse complement strand
AAAAAAGTCTTATTTTGGACGTTGGACAATAGTGGACTGGGCCTGTTGGGCATTATTGGCTAGGTCTTTGGTGGAGTTCCAACATCACCTTCCTTATATGAATCGAGAAGAAATAGAAAGAGGAGGAGACCGGTTTTGGGAGACGAAGAGAAGTGAGGCCGCTACAGAGCCGTGGAGGAGCGAGGGAGAAGGGTTTGCTTTCTTTCGTTTTTCCAATTCCATTTCGATTAGCTAGTGAATCTCCAATATATTTGTTTAGGGCTTTTGAGAAAGCCATGTCTTGCTAATTGTTTCGTAGCTAGGGTTTTTTTTGGTGGAAACTACTTCAAGCATAGAC
>NW_020646271.1:0-388 GCF_003573695.1 Papaver somniferum | reverse complement strand
TTTTTTTTCTTAAACCCTAAAAACATGGAAAAACTTCTCTAACTCTTTCTTCTTCTCCTCTCTCTTCCTCTCACCTCGCTCTGATACCATGTTAAGGATCGAGCAAGAGAGAGGAGAGCATAAACACAGAAGCGTAAAAGACTACATTGATAATAATTTTGGTGTGTTTTTCTCATTAATTCTTCAAGATATTTATACAATCACACAAGACTTGATTCTCAAGACAATTCCTAATATAACTCTCACAACTTAATTACATATCTCCTAAATATAAACTCTTCATATATTATTTTCTATTACCCTCCCTCAAGATGGAGCATGTAGATCACGAATGCCCATCTTGGACAAAAGAAATTTAACTTCGGTTTTCTTTTTTTTTTTTTTTTTT
>NW_020646270.1:0-1032 GCF_003573695.1 Papaver somniferum | reverse complement strand
TAAGCGTTTCGCTTCGATCATGTTTTTCTTTACCTAGTGACGAAAGTCATGATACGTTTCAGTCATCTTGGAAATTTCTCTAACGAGAAAGGTTTGTGAAAAACAACTGAATAACGTCCTCTAAGAATGTTTCAATGATTGGAATGAGAGTTTATATTATATAACCATGTATTCCTTGAACCGAAGTTGTCAAACTTTGTTGATCAAGAGTAATCGGGAGGATTGTGGAATTGGCTTGCCAAGTCTGCGAACTGTCGTCAGTTCTTGACCGAGAATTTCTGTTGGATTTTCCGAAACTTGTTTGTATGCTTAGTCCGCGAACCCAGTCCGCGAACTGGCGGAAATTTCTTTCCGAGAATTTTCGCTGAGTTTGGAAAACTCAAACCGATTAGCTTAAGTCCGCGAACTTCTTTGTGAACTTAAGAGGTTATGATCTAAAGATATGCTTTGACATGAAACATAAATTACTAAGGAATTCTTTATGCAAACCGTGGCTATAATGTTCATAATCCGATTCAATCGAATCTAAACATCTTTGTTTCAATTGTGTCTTGTGTAGTTACTTAAGATCACATAGCAATTGAATAACTCTCTAACTAGTTCCTATTGAGTCAATTGAACTAGTTATGGTGAAGAAGAATATGGTTGGTATGAAATGATCAAATGGCTAACCTTTTGGTTGACTATTTTTGAACCAACAATGCACACGTTTGGGTACGGTTACACAAACCTAGATTCGTGCAGTACATGTGTGTATGACAAGCTAAGATTTCGATCTAACGATTGATATATATTATCTTGAATCTAAATCAAGTTTTCATCTAACGGTGGATAGCGTTTTCTTTGTGATCAAGGCGAAACCTGATTTGAAAGGCTATATATAGGAGACATCTAGCAATGGGCAAAACTAATCCCCACACGTCTGTGTGATACTAGTGCGCTCGCTAGAGTCGATCTCCATTAACCTTTGAGTTTCTTCTTCTCAACTCAGGTTAACTACTTAAAGACTTCATTGGGATTGTGAAGCCAGAC
>NW_020646269.1:0-732 GCF_003573695.1 Papaver somniferum | reverse complement strand
GTTGGGTCTGGCTTCACAATCCCAATGAAGTCTTCAAGTCGTTAACCTACAGGGTTTCGTGAAAAACCTAAGGTTAAAGGAGAATCGACTCTAGCTTATACAACTAGTATCACACAGGAGGTGTGGGGATTAGGTTTCCCAGTTGCTAGAGTTCTCCTTTATATATATTTCAAATCAGGGTTTGCAATCTAAGTCCTTGGTAATAAAGCATTCAAATCACTGTTAGATGAAAACCTGATTAGATTCAAGCTAATATCTTTCAACCGTTAGATCGAACTTAGATTGTTACACACAAATGAAATACACCTTCATTTAGGTTTGAGTAACCGTACCTAAACGTGTACACTTACTTGGTTCAACAATAGTTAACCAATGGTTATCCATATGAGCACTTTCATATCAACCTTATTCATCTTCACCATAACTAGTTCAAATGACTCAAATGAACTAGTTTGAGAGTTGTTAATTTGCTTAGATCTCATGGAAGTATATAAGACACAATTGAAGCAAAATCGATTTTGATTCACTCGAATCAATCCCTGAACATTATAGCCACGGTTTGCAAAGATTGCATTCCTTATTATATAAATGTTTTAGTTCATGAACAAACCGATTTTAGAAAGTAACCTACTTAAGTATGCAAACGGGTACGCATACCTAAGTAGACGGACCGAGTTTGATTATGCCAGTACGCGTACGGGTGCGCATACCAATTCACACTTCCAAACTCCA
>NW_020646268.1:0-889 GCF_003573695.1 Papaver somniferum | reverse complement strand
ATGTTTTCCCTTTTTAAAAACCTGGTCCGTAGAGTTCCCAGACTTATTCTCCCCCAAAACACCGTCAGAGTAAACTACATCATTCCCAATATGACAAGACGTGGCCTCAATTCATTTTTCCGTATTCAAATTGGATTCACCATCCAACTCCAAGTCACGACTACTATTCTCCAAATCCAAATTGAATTTTAAATCCTCCGTATTTAAACAAGAATCTGTAGCCTCCTTATTACTTCCAGAACAAGAGTCCGAGCAAGCTTCAAATTCCTTGGATTTCTCTAAATTCCCATCACGTTCAGTTACCAAGATTGGTATTCTTTCCGTGTCTTGACTGAAGTCCGATTGATTGCGCTTTGATAGAACGCTTTTAGCCTTCTTAGACAGTTTTTTTGCTTCCCTTCTAGCACGAATAACATCACCTACTTCCGCCCAATCCTTAGAACCAATACTCCCTTCAGAAAAATCAGTCTCCTCCTCAAGTTCATTTTCCACGGCATTCTCCATCTCCTCACTATTATTCTCATTAGTAAGTCCAACTTCTCTGGTAAGAACATCAAAACTATTACGATGAACAACCAACTCAGAACTGAATAAATCCTCCGCAACCGGAGTAAATTTTAAAGGTGAACCCTTATTCTTATCCCCTACTTGCTGCCAGTCATTTGCATCTTGAAATTGCTGAGTATTACCATGATTTGACGCATCTTTCTGAACGTCATCAGAAGTAACATTAGCTGCACTTTTCTGACGTTGTCTCCATTCCAAAGATTGGTTGGTAGCTTGCGAATTCTTCTTAGCAGCTGCACGAGCAGTAGTTCCCTTCTCCCCACCAGTCTTTGTTGGAGCATCATTAACCTTATTACCAGCACCTTCTTGCACAACCAAAGGG
>NW_020646267.1:0-419 GCF_003573695.1 Papaver somniferum | reverse complement strand
ACCTAATCCCCACACCTCATGTGTGATATAAGTTGCGACTAGAGTCGATTCTCCTTTAACCTAGGGTTTTCTAAAACCATTATAGGTTAACGACTTCATTGGGATTCTGAAGCCAGACCCAACTGTTAGAGCATAGCTCGGTCGACCTCGCATGCGTTGCTATCTCAAGCATGTTTGTCAATGTTAGTGATCAAAACTATGAGTCTTGATTTCTAGACTACATAGCTAAGTCTCGGATTAGGATAGAAAAGTATAGTTGAGCTCAAGGAATTCATGGAGATTCATCATACAACGACGAATATCTACTCAAGGAACCGTGGAACTTCATCAACAAAAAGGTATGTGGAGACTTGAACTTATCTATCACTCAAAAGTCTATCTCTTCTATCTCCTACTTCTTATGAGACAAAAGTCGTATG
>NW_020646266.1:0-1852 GCF_003573695.1 Papaver somniferum | reverse complement strand
TATATGTCGAGCATTAGGAACTAAATTAATCAACTAGTTTGGTTATTTAGTTAGTACTCCATAAGTCTTCTTTCTTATGTCGAGTGCATGTACGGTTAAGGTTGTCATATTCTATGATGAACTTAGTCGGGGTTCCATAAGTTCTCTTATGTTGAGCCCAAAATAACTAAATTGATTACTTCGGTGATTAGTTTGGTTATTTGTATTCCAATTAGATTAATTATAGGTTCTCGTGTAATTAATCTAGTTGAGTTTTCATATATTCCACAAGTTCTTGTGTTGAGTATATGAAAGGCTACACTATCATGTTCTTTGGTTAAGTAGTCATTTATTCTGTAAGGTTTTCCTTATGTTGAGTATTTGAACGGTTAAGTTAGTCATCTCCGTGTGATTGACTTAGTCGTAGCTCCGTGAGTTTACTTATGTTGAGCACTTTCAATTAAATTGGTCACTTTTGTGATTTGATTTAGTTGCGTATTCCAATTGAATTAATCATGGGTTTACTTGTTGTTAATTTGGTTGAGCATTGGATATAGAAAATCATTCCTCTGGTTTTTTGTGTCCAATAAAAAATCCTTCTTTTCTTTCGAAATTAAGGTCGCTCTTGTTGTTCTCTCGGGAATGACATCAAATGGGGGAGAGTTCTTTTGAACTTGTGCTTAGTGGTAATATCTTGCGGGGAGTGCGGTTGTGTAATTTTATAGGGGTTATCTTGTATCTTAAAACTCCTTGATGAATGTTGTTAGCTTCGTCTATTAAATTGCATCTAAATTAAGTTGGTATGTATTTTTCTTTTGGTCATGAAATGTCTCTTGTGGAAATTTCATTATGATCTCATTCTTGTACCTTTGCCAATTTTATTGACAAAAAGGGGGAGAAATATTGTAGTTCACACTACAAATACGTATGGTTTTCGGATCATTGTGTAAGGGGGAGTGGTTTCCATGATCTAGATGGGATATTGACTAAGGGGGAGCGATACATATCACCGTAGTATTATTGTTAAAGTCGTGATACAATTGGACTTTAATGTTATATAATAATAATATGACAATGTATAATAATGATCGAGAATCTCGATTACTCTCATTGTTATAGATACGAATCTTCAACAACGATGATGCTAAACTTACAACCTTTGAGATCATTGGAGTACTTGGAAGGACGAAGATTTCAAGGAACGTTGAAGATTAGACTATGGAATAGGAGCCACTAAAGCTTATCTTTTTTGTATTCCATATGTATTAATAGTTTTGTCACTAAAATTGACAAATAGGGAGATTTTTAGAGCATATCTCGGTCAACCTCGCATGCGTTGTTATCTAAAGCATGTTTGTCAATGTTAGTGATCAAAACTATAAGTCTTGATTTCTATCCTACATAGCTAAGTCTCGGACTAGGATATAAAAGTGTAGTTGATCTCAAGGACTTCATGGCGATTCATCATACAACGACGAAGATCTATACAAGGAACCATGGAACTTCATCAACAAAAAGGTATGTGGAGACTTGAACTTATCTATCACTCAAAAGTCTATCTCTTTTATCTCCTACTTCTTATGAGAAAAAAGTCGTATGCTATATAGACTAGATCATACACATTTGACATTTCGAGCTGAGCATTCATTGCTTATCTTTTATCTCGAAATTGTGTGTTGGTAAAGCGTTTCGCTTTGATCAAGTTTATCTTCACCTAGTGACAAAAGTCATGAAAAGTTTCAATCACTTTGAGAATTGCTTTGACCTGAATCGGTCTGTGAATAACGACTACATAACATCCTCGGAGAATGTCTCAATGATTGAAATAAGAGTTTAGATTACATAACCATGGATTCCTTGAACCGAAGTTTTC
>NW_020646265.1:0-808 GCF_003573695.1 Papaver somniferum | reverse complement strand
AATCTTACCTGTAAATGGATGGATTCATCGTTCTTACAAAGTTTCAGACAAATTTCGTTCTCGGAGCCAAGGTATGCATACAATATGCCAGAATAGGGTTTGTTTAAGGTTTCGGGAAATATTCCGAAGGAATCTTACCTGCAAAAGAATGGATTCGTCGTTCTTACGAAGTTTCCTACTTATAGTAGTCCACTCACGGTCAGGTGTCGATCTCGAAGTCAGGGTATGCATACAATATGCCAGAATAAGGTTTGTTTAAGGTTTCGGGGAATATTTCGAAGGAATCTTACCTGTAAATGGATGGATTCATCTTTCTTACCAGGTTTCCAACTTATAGTAGTTTACTTACGGCCAGGTTTCGATCTCGGAGCCATGGTAAGCATACAATGTGTCAAAATAGGGTTTGTTTAATGTTTCGGGGAATACTCCAAAGGAATCTTACCTGTAAATGGATGGATTTATCGTTCTTACGAAATTTCCGACTTATAGTAGTCCACTGACGGCCAGGTCTCGATCTCATAGCCAGGGTTTGCATACAATATGCTAGAATAGGGTTTGTTTAATGTTTCGGGGAATATTCCAAATGAATCATACATGTAAATGGATGAATTCATCGTTCTTACGAAGTTTCCTACTTATAGTAGTCCACTCACGGCCATATTTCGATCTCGGAGCCAGGGTTTGCATACAATATGCCAGAATAACTAAGTTTTGTATAAGGTTTCATAGTATATTCCGAAGGAATCTTACCTGTAAATTGATGAATTCATCGTTCTTACGAAATTTCCGACTTATAGTAGTCCACTGA
>NW_020646264.1:0-931 GCF_003573695.1 Papaver somniferum | reverse complement strand
CTGACGTGGAAAAAATTGATGATGTGTCGTTGTTGACTGGCCCGTGTGCTGATGTGGCACTGTTGGTGTGGATGATTCCGCTGACGTGTCATTAGAGTATGATGATATGTCACTAATGACGTGGACTTCTGCTGACGTGGCGAATCCAGTCAACTGGTTGGGCCCTATCGGTCTGGTTCGTTTTGAACCGTACTGAACTGGTTCGATCTGAACAGAACCGGTCTGACACTGAACATGTTTGTGAACCGAGAGATGGATCCTTGGCTGGACAGATCTTACGGTCAAGATCTTCTATATCTGATAGACATGATTCGCTTGATCTGAAGCTGTACAAAAAGCTGCACTTATAGGGTTGTACAGGATAAGTGCTTTTGTAATGATTTCTGCAACATTTATATCTGTTACTGTGCTGCAAAGCTTCTGCTACTTCCTTCGCAACGGTTTCTGTAACTGTTTGCAACGTTTCTTCAACCTTCGCAACAGTTACGTAAGAACCCTATTTTTTTATTTTTTTCTTGCTGATTTTTGTTGGAATCTCGTTCATGATTTTTCCGAGGCTTCTCTCACTGGTAAAACACGATCGTTTTACTGGAATCCCCTTAGTCGGCGCCAATCTTTGTACCCAAAATAAATTCTAGGCACTAAACACGATGATTTGATGATCATTAGGGTATGAAAAACGATCAAAAATATATAAGAAGACAAGAGTTTACGTGGTTCGGAATGTGTTGCCTACATCCACGGAGGAACGGAGAGGTATTTTATTGATGTATTTGATACAAGGGTGTTTTTCTACGGGTTAGCTAACCTAATATTCCCTCTATTCTTGGGTTTAGGATACATGTATTTATAGAGTTTATGTAACCCCAATTTTGATGTAAACTTCATGTGCAAGCAACTGGGCAACAAGCCTTCTGGAAACTTCTAGAAT
>NW_020646263.1:0-528 GCF_003573695.1 Papaver somniferum | reverse complement strand
TATGTGATAAGAAAGAGTTCGTTCCCACAGAGAGGACTGAGGTTGTCAAGTTGTTTCGGTTTCCTATGTAAAACAAGGGGGTTTTCTGATTTTTATATATCTAAAATAAAATAAAAGCAAACAAAGCAAAGTAAAGCACACAAATCAATTATGAGAAAGTATTGGTTAAGGACTTCGTTTTCATTCACTAACATGTTTTTGTCTTAATAACTAGAATTGATATTTAATCTCTCATTATCAAAAGCCCTAGAATACCTTGATCGCAAGAATATCCCGCTAATTCCCTCTTGTCATCAACAAACACATTAAAAGATGCGAATATGAATTCTATCTAAGAAAACAACCTAATGTGTAAAAGCACTAATCAAGTTTAATTCCCTAGATGCACTAAAATTTATGAAATTAGGCTAATCAATGCAATCGAACGTGTAAAAGCACTAATCCGATTTAACAAAGGTCAAGATTCACATATAGTTACTAGGATATATCACTACAAGCAATAACCATATTTGTGCTACTTGTATCCAA
>NW_020646262.1:0-315 GCF_003573695.1 Papaver somniferum | reverse complement strand
GACGGGTCTTACAAACACGTGGACAATTAAATCGGGTGATGCGGAGTAAAGGTGCGGTTAACTGACTCGACACAAATAGCCTGCTCTGATACCATACTAAAGTCTGCGGACATCCAACTCAAAACCAATTGACAATGAGTGGAGAAGTCCTAATAGATTATAAACCGCAGAATCTTAAATAATCCAACCATATGGGACTAATAATCTCAACACCCACTATTGGAATCAGTGTAACAGTAGACTATATTCATACTTTAAGGGATACTCGACTTATCTACTTTACTCGACTTATCTACTTTCTTTCCCTTTTTCTTT
>NW_020646261.1:0-315 GCF_003573695.1 Papaver somniferum | reverse complement strand
GACGGGTCTTACAAACACGTGGACAATTAAATCGGGTGATGCGGAGTAAAGGTGCGGTTAACTGACTCGACACAAATAGCCTGCTCTGATACCATACTAAAGTCTGCGGACATCCAACTCAAAACCAATTGACAATGAGTGGAGAAGCCCTAATAGATTATAAACCGCAGGATCTTAAATAATCCAACCATATGGGACTAATAATCTCAACACCCACTATTGGAATCAGTGTAACAGTAGACTATATTCATACTTTAAGGGATACTCGACTTATCTACTTTACTCGACTTATCTACTTTCTTTCCCTTTTTCTTT
>NW_020646260.1:0-268 GCF_003573695.1 Papaver somniferum | reverse complement strand
AAAAAAAAAAAACAGCCAAATGCAAAACAAAATATAATTGATTACAAAATAAGATAAAATCACATAAGAACATAATAAAAATAAGAGCTCCTGACATCAAACTAAACTGAGAAATCAGTGGTTTGCTATTGAAATTTTTTATGTTGTTTTGATGAATATGAAAAAACTTTATCCATCATATCCTTTTTATGTCTCTTTTGGCATTCAATCATCCATGGGTAAAGGTAAGTCAGCACCAAATGGGTGGCGGTAGTTTTTTTTTTTTTTT
>NW_020646259.1:0-1193 GCF_003573695.1 Papaver somniferum | reverse complement strand
CATGGTGGTATTTTCTTTGAGTTTTTCATTTCCACCACTTGCTTTCATGATAAGAATGAATTCACATATTCCGTCTGTCCTTTTTTATCTGTCCTAATTTCTACTTTGGTGTGTCCACTTTTATTTGTCTGCTCTGTTTATAAACATATTTTTCCCTTAAACTATCAAATATATCCTTTACTTTTAATAATCATAAAATCATTTTTAATATCAAAATCTTAAATAATATCACCACATATAAAGAAAAACTTACTTAATATCTTTGTTTAATTGTCATTTTTTTTAAATAAAAACATTTATGAATAGTTATAAAAATATTTCTTAAATTGCGGATTCCGTAACAAAAGCAATATATATTTTCTTTTATTTTCTTAAAATATTTCTTAAAATAATAATACTATCAAATTTAAGTTAATAGTTAAGTTTTGGTAATAATATAACATTAAATAGGCTAGTCAAGAGCTAGTGGTGATATTTTATAGGATTTTCTTAATATTTTAACAAAGTCAACGCGGACTGTTAATTTAGGATGGAGGGAGTATTTGTTATGATATAAGTCAAGTCTGAACCCGTAAAAGCTGCGAATTTTCCTATTGCGAGATTAGGTAAAAGGAGAAGAAGATTCTAATAGACAATATATTGTCAGAATATTTAGTTACCTTTCTGTTATTTAGTTACCTTTCTGTTCTGGGAGAATATTGGATTTGCATTGACTTCTCCCAGATTTCCTGTAATATACAAAACTCTACTTATATGAGTTTATGGAATAAGAAACAGGAGGATTGATTACCAAAACTCTGACATGGTATCACGAGCTCAGACTCGATCCATCATCTTCTTCCCCTAAATCAACAAAAATCATCCATGGTAAGCGATAAAAAATCCTTACATCCGGCTTTCGCCGTTTCTAACATCAAAGTTTTGATCCCTATTAATCTAGATATCAAACAGGACGAATATTCTTCATGGGTTTTCCTGTTTCAACTTCATCTTCAAGCACACAGCCTACTTTTTCTTATTGATGATTCCACTCCACCACCAGACCTTGACGCTGCCACCATACTACAACTTGATGCCCTCTGTCGTCAATGGATGTTCTCCACCATGGCCAAAGATTTGATGCTTACCGTTCTCAAAACTGGAAAAACTGCTAAAGAGTTATGGAATCATCTTAAACGCCTCTTCCAAGACAA
>NW_020646258.1:0-511 GCF_003573695.1 Papaver somniferum | reverse complement strand
TTTTTTTTTAATTAACTAAAGTATATATTTTTCAACGATGGCCTAATTGATTCCAATAATCTCATGGTTGAAATTTAGGGTATATGTATTTTGTTATTTACCAGATTATTAAAATTTGGCTATCGCAGGTCACTGGGGTTTTAATCTATTTACAACTTTTTTTTCTAGAAATGTGAGATTCTCTCAAGTACCGATGTTTACTTTCTATTTGTTTAGACTTTAGTGGAAATATCATATTGGTTTCATCTTGACAACTACACTTAGAGAGAAACTTATAAGAATTATTCGGATGAAACATCATAATTTGACAATTGTAATGTATATAACACCTATCCCATTATGGCATGGGTTAAATCCTAGTATAATAATAAAACGGAGGGGCGATTTATGACAATTTGGAGGCGATCAAAATGTTATTGGTTTTCATCTGATCAAACCATCTCTTTTTGATTCCTCTACTTTGTTTTCCTTCCCCTTTTCTTTTCTTCACCTGTCAAGCTACCTTTTGGTA
>NW_020646257.1:0-827 GCF_003573695.1 Papaver somniferum | reverse complement strand
GTCTTTTTAAGTTTAAGTTCAGAAATCATCTTTAGATATATAACCTTCTCAAGTTCGCATACTAGGTTCGCGGACTTAAGTTACCGGGAAGAGTTTACAAACTCCAGCAGAAATTCTCGGGTATGAGAACTTCGTCGGTTCGCGGACTGAGTTCGCGGACTGAGTTCGCGGACTTAGCTTCACGCAAGTAGTTTGTCAACTCCAGCATAAATTTTCGGGTTTGAGAACTTCGGCAGTTCGCGGACTGAGTTCGCGGACTTGGCTCACGCCATTCTGGTTCTCTTGATCAACAAAGTTCGCAAACTTTGGTTCAAGGAATAGGACTTATACATAAATGTGTTTCCATAACAATTCTTATGTCCAACATTGGTTAAGTAATCTAAACTCTCATTTCAATCATTGAAACATTCTTAGAGGAAGTTATACAGTTGTTACACCATTTCTCGTCAAAGAAATTTCCAAGATGATTGAAACATATCATGACTTTTGCCACATGGTAAAGATAAACTTGATCGAAGCGAAAAGCTTACCAATACATATTTCGAGATATAGATAGGCGAGGTATACTCGTCTCGAAATACCAAATTTGTATAATCCAAGTCTATATATATAGCATACGACTTCTTGTCTCAAAGAGTAGGAGATATAGTAGATAGACTTTTGAGTGATAGATAAGTTCAAGTCTTCACATACCTTTTTGTTGAGAAGTTCCACCGGTTCCTTGAGTAGTTCTTCTACTTGTATGATGAATCTCCATGAAGTCCTTGAGCTCAACTACACTTTCTATCCTAGTCCGAGACTTAGCTATAATAGACTAGAAATCAAGA
>NW_020646256.1:0-388 GCF_003573695.1 Papaver somniferum | reverse complement strand
TTTTAATTGAAAACATGATAATTATCAGGACATATTGGTCTGTAGACCCACATGATCTTGATATTTTAGCCAAGTTTTTAAGCCTATGCCTCATAAACACGAATTTTCTACTTAGAGCAGTTTCGAGAGTACATTCGTAAAATACACACTCGGATAGACTCGAACACTATAATTTAGTTCAAGAGGTGTCTATTTTGATTGGAAACATGCTAATGATCATGACATGTTGGTCTATAGACCCACATGATCTTGATATTTTAGCCAAGTTTTGAAGCCTAGGCCTCATAAACACGAATTTTCTACTTAGAGCAGTTTCGAGTGTACATTCGAATAATACACACTCGAAAAGACTCGAACGCTATAATTTAGGTCAACAGGTTTCTATTTT
>NW_020646255.1:0-5830 GCF_003573695.1 Papaver somniferum | reverse complement strand
CCAAAACGAAGGCGTGCGACGATCAACGGCCACCCTTCCATCCTAGAATTTTTGCTGGAGTTTGTAAACTCCATCCGAGAACTTAAGTCCGCGAACCCAGTCTGCGAACTTGAGTAAGTTATATCTAAAAACGATGCTTGTGAACTTATTCATATTAACTAAGGAATGCAACTGCAAGTCGTGGATATATAGTTCATGAACCGAGTCAAGTGAATCAAATCGTTTTTGCTTCAATTGTGTCTTGTGTAGTACATGAGATTTCCTTGCAATTGAACAACTCTCTAACTAGTTCATTTGAGTCATTTGAACTAGTTATGGTGAAGAAGAATATGGTTGATATTAAAGTGATCATATGGCTAACCATTTGGTTAACTATTGTTGAACCAACTAATGTACAAGTTTGGGTACGGTTACACAAGCCTAGAAACGTGCATTTCATTTGTGTATATCAAGCTATGTTTTCGATCTAACGGTCGATAAATATTAGCTTGAATCTAATCAGGTTTCCATCTAACGGTGAATATTGAATGCTTTGTTACCAAGATAACATTGATTGCAAACCCTGATTTGAAAGACTATATAAGGGAGAACTCTAGCAACTCGGAAACCTAATCCCACACATTCTGTATGATACTAGTTGTGCTAAGCTAGAATCGTTTCTCCTTTAACTTTTGGTTTCTTCTTCTAAACCAGGTTAACGACTTAAAGACTTCATTGGGATTGTGAAGCCAGACCGATACTACTTTATCGTAGTTGTGTGATCTGATCTTGTTGTTTCTATCGTACGATTACAAATTGTAATAATTGGCTTGAGATTTCTATCTCTGATATGCAAGATAAAAAATAATCACAAACATCTTCGTCTCATCGTTTGTGATTTCACAATATCTTTTTTCGCTGCGTCGATTAAGACTATTGTGAGGTGATTGATAATACTAGGATGTTCTTCGGGAATATAAGTCCGGATTATCAATTGGTTCCTGTTAACCTTGATTTATCAAAAGACGGAACAAAACTCGTAGGTACATTCGTGGGAGACGGATTTATCTATTACCATAGACTTTTCCGTGGGATACAGATTTATTTATTAAATTCTTCGACTTTGGGTCGTAGCAACTCTTAGTTGTGGGTGAGATCATCTAAGGGAATCAAGTACATAGTATTCTGCTGGGATCAGAGACATAGGAGCATAATTGTACCTTGGATCTGATATCAATTCCTAATTTCGTACCAGTTTAGAAGCAATTAACGAAACATTGTATTGAAAATGATACCCTGTTACAATCCTATTTTACTAGGGTTTTTATGTGAAATACTCCCTTCGTTTCAAAAAGATGGTCCGCTTTGACTTTGTCAAGATATTAAGAAGGCCGTAGTAGTTTACATGCCTACCCTCAAGTACTTGGCTAATTTATTTCAATAAAAATGTTAGTAATAAAAACTACCAAAAATTGATATGTGATTGTAAATCAGAAATAAAAAAAGAATTAAATATATCCGATTTATGGAAATAGTATCACCAAAGTAAAAGAGAAAACATTGTGAACATTGTGCGGCAAAGCAGGTAAGCTAGCTTTTCATAGTCCACGGTGTTTGGAAAAAAAGAGAGATGAAAAGATTATAGAGATAAAAAAATGGTGTTTGGAAGAAAGAAAAGAAGATGAAAAGATTATAGAGATAAAAAGAAATTTAGTTTGGAACCATGTACATTGTCTTCGAAAAGGAAAGAAGGATATATTTGTTTCCTTCATTATACAGATTTCATTTATTTATGAATATAAAAAACTTAAGGGTATATTAGAGAGTGAACACAAAATCGAAGAACAAACTAGTAGCAAGTAATTGATTCTTAGATCAAAATCTTTGATTTCTTGTTTTTTTTAGTTGAATTCGGTTTCTCGAGGAATTTGGTGATGAAATTGTAAAAATTTTGTATAGGATTGACGAGTATTCCGATATATGTATGGAATTGGGTAATGTTGGTGCCCATATTGGTTTGCATATCGAGTATTACTTACAAGGTTGTAATTCTCATAAACCCTAATCTTTGTTGTTGTTGTTGATGTTGTTATGCTTGAAATGCTGTGATTCTATCGAAATCTAATAATATTTCTTTCTATTAGCTCGTGAGCACGAAGGATGTGCTGTTGCCTTATCAAGCATACGTTCATTACATGCCGATTTCACTTGTGGTTTGATTTCTTTCACATTTTCTTTGTTGATTTTCCAAACTCGGGGTTGTTTGAATTAAGACTAATGTGTTTTTCGTCTGGTTGCAGCTGATAATGATATACTTTTGGGCAATTAATGTCGGAATTATGGAGTATTGTGGAGTTAAATTCCCACAAATCATGGGATTAAGCGAGAGATACCTCCGGTTTTCCGCGATTTGGATGGTAAAATTCATGACTTTTAAGTTGGTTTTAATTGTTTAGCTTTAGGTTTTCCATATGTGAAGTTGTTTTTGTTGAGTAATCTTGTTGTTGATGCCGATTCATCCTCGTGTGTTTTGTATATAATAATAGATTCTGCTGGTAAATTCAGCTTGTATATGGAATTGTTATGGCTTAGAAATTGTTGGTTTTGGGGATGTCATGACCTTTGATAATAGTCATAAGGTTCAATTGAGAGATCAGGAGCATTATTTGTTTCTTAGAAGTTAGAATTAAGCTAGCCATTTGATTGATGTTGAGATTCTCAGTAATATAAGGTTTCTGGATAAATTGGGGGTCTCTTGTCAGTTAGTTTAGAAGAAGATCATCACTTGCAGGTGAAAGTTTCCAGCTATTGATGAAGTAATGATTAATATAGGTTGTTCTAGAAATTATGAGTCTGGGGGGGTCTGCGGCTATTATTAGGGAGATCATGTTACAGCTGTTACTGGCCCTGAATCTGCTTTCACTCATGAAATGCAGGGAGTTGAGATCGCTTACGAAGTTGGCAGTGAAGTTAAATTTGCCTAAGGTCCATATTGGCACTGATTATATGGCAGTGTACAATCTGTTCACTAGTAAGCACCCTAAGCCCATATGGAGTAAGCTTTGCATCCTAGAGAGATGTTTGTTCATATTGATCCTAGTGATTTCAGTTTTGAGCTTCAGAAGATTATGGAGGAGGATATGAATTTAGTTTACTATAGGATGGTTTGTTTGTTTTTTGGTTATGTTTTGTTGGGGGTTCCTTAACCCCGAGAAAATGTTGAGTACTCCCACTCCATAATGCAGTATCTTCCGTATTGGAACACGACTAAATTTTGTTATTTTATTGTTCCAGTGCACATCACTCTTGGCGATTCTGATGCTATCGAGCTTGCTGGTTTTTGTCTTTGTGTATGAACCGGTTTCGCCGCGACGATACATTGCCTATGGAGTACTGGTAACAATCTACTCTTCAGTTTGATTGTTGAGTATATTCTTTGTTCTGTGTTCTTCATTTGTTATCATCAACTTTTGTAGGGTCTCCTATACCTTGTATATGCAATTCTTATCTGCTCATGGGGAGACTTCTTCTACTGATCATCTCGTTTATATTTGATCATGAGACTTCAAAGTTCTTTTACTGCTAAAAAGGTTCTCTTTGCAGACGCTTTAGTGGGTGACATTCTCACCTCACTAAGGTATCTATCGTGCATGGTTGGTTAAGAGATATCTCTTCGGAGTTCTTTCATTGCTTATACCAAGATTTTGCATGCTTGTTTGCAGGTTCTTAGCGGTCTTGGATGTTCTATTATAGAAATTACCAAACATACGGTTGTTACATCCGCCTGGGTAGACCACAATTGTGGCTGCAACCCAATTGCTGCAAATGCTTCCACATCTATGGCGAATGCACCAATGTATTAAGAAAAGCATCCAAGATACGGATTTTCGCGAGCAATTCTTCATTTGGTATGGAAAACTAGCTAAACTTTGTTATTTCTGACTTTAACTATTTATAACAATTTCTGTTTATCTAATTGCAGCTCTGAAATATTTGAGCACAATCATAATGATTGTGTTCAACTTGGTTTACGCTATCCACCCTAGCAAGGGATGGGAAGTTACATGGATATGCTTCAGTGCATTGAATTCAGCATATCTCTTCTACTGGGACATTATTCATGACTGGAATATGATTGGCAGGACAAGAAACCCAGAATTGTGGCCAAATAAAAAGTTCCAACTTATTAAATGGGTAAGGTTATAAAATTCACCTTGAGAGCCAGGGTTCCTGTGGTGTAGAAAGCCACTAGAAGAGAACCATACTTGTGTCTTTTCATTTGCTAGTTATTGTTCCTATCTCATGCTAAAAACAAAAACTGACCTATTAATTCTGTCTGTGCAGGTTTTCTACATATGGTTTATTCTTTTCGATCTAGGTGCACGAGTAGCATGGCTATATCGTTTGAGCAGCAAGGCTAATGATGCAAGATTTGGATTACTGGCTGCAGTCATAGAGTTACTAAGGCGCTCGCAGTGGATCTATTTCAGAGTAGAGAAAGAAGATAGAGAAAATGCAAGTGGTCAGTCTTAAACGAATTTTTCTTACATAATACACAAAAAGTAGTATAATCGTAGCAGGAACAAAATGGTATATATACACCCCACATAAACAAATACAAACAAGCTAGACATAGTTTAGTTCCACACTTCCATGACAGTTGATAATCTTGCTCTGCTTTGACAAACAATTAACAACAAGGTCAGAAACATTGTGTGCCGATTACCAATGTAAAACTGCTCTGTAAATTTGAATGTCTTCCTTTGTACAGGAACTACATCAATTTCTTTACTCCTTAATGGTAGTCCTTTTAACAGTTTTGTACCATCAAGAGGCATTCGGCAGGGGGATTCTTTATCCCCTTGCCTGTTCAAAAGGGGATAAAGATAAAAGGGGATTCTTTAGAAGAAAAAGAAATAACACAAAAGGGACAAGATAAAAGGGAAGAGAATGCAAGAAGATGAGCAATAAAAGCAGCAGTAGGTCAAATTAGAGAGCTAGAATAGAGACAAGGGGAAGGAACATGCGGAGGAACTTATAATTACAAGGGTAAGTTTAAAAAGTAAACAAGAGAAAAAGAACTAAGTAGAACTATAGTGGTAATACTGTGGTCGATATACACTAAAGGGTGCTGTTACATAGATGGATGATAACTGGTAAAATTAAAAAGATGACTACAAGAAAGACTATAGATGGTAGCGACACACATGAAAGGAAGTATAAAAGACTAACTAATACAAACGGAAGCACCAGGTAAGAGAGATCAGGGTTCAGCAAAACAGCCAAAAAAAGGCGGCAACTTTAGAAAAGAGGAAGATAAGAGATCCTGATAATACAAAAATTTCTTACTGGCCCAGTAAAAACAATCTAACAGCTTAGTTAGTTCTCAATGGTATTTGGCAGGTGGCAGCTAAGACACTCACTACCTTAGTTCTCAATGGTAAACAGGTATTGTCTAATGCAGATGCTAACTGCCTTGGAACAGGTAATGTCTAAAGCAGAGAGAGATGTCAACCTAGTCAAGCTTAAGTAATCTCAAACCAGCCAAGTTATATCTTTAAGCAATTACATATGCGGTCTTTCATGGCGGCAAGAAGAGCTAACACCTCAGACTGATAGTGTAACCATCTATATGTGAACAGAACAGAACAGAACAATATAATACAAGACCCAAAAATTAACAGTTGATTGAAGCAAGTGCAACTGACACTTTCAACAGGTTAGTTAAGGAGACGGAAATTCCCAAATATGCAAGATATCCAATCTCCGAAAGATATCTAGAGATTGTCATTCCTAAGTGTAAGAAAATGCCCTATCAAATTACAAGGAAAAAAGGTTACAAGGAAAAAAG
>NW_020646254.1:0-2757 GCF_003573695.1 Papaver somniferum | reverse complement strand
AAGCTTGATCTTTTCCATCTCCGCCATTCCCCGAGAGATCGTTCTATAATCTCATCATTGGTTTCACCCCTCAATCGATATTGATTCACAAGATAAGTTAAATGGACGAATTCTTCGACGTGTCCGTTTATTGAACCAATTCGGCAGAAAAGATCAGCGGAGTGGCGGTTGTTTGGGTTACCGGTGTCGGCGCAGAATTTTTCGTGAATTCTCCCCAAATAACTCATACTCATTATGTCGCCTTGCCTACGTTCTTCTCCTCATCTCGGATAGAATTGAACATAGTGCCTACATAAAGATAAATCTTCTTCAATCATGAACTCCGTTGGATTGATGAATGGTTGAGGCATTATGTTGAAGATGATGTTGGAGAGAGTTTAAAGGTTCCATAGAGTGTAAAAGGATACAATCCTTATATAGAGTTTAGAGTTCCAGCGGCTCTATTTTGTTGAGGAAACTGTATAATCGGTAGTCAAATAAGGTGATATAACTTCCGATTATACAGTTGCCCCAAATTTGGTTTTTGCAGAAATCTCAAATTTTTCGAATTTGAGAACTAAAATAATCGGTAGATAATATGACTTCCCCCCAAATTTTGTTTTTGCAGAAATCTCATTTTTTTCGAATTTGGGAACTAGAATAATCGGTAGTTAACCTGCTTACCGATTCTAAGTTGCCCCAAATTTCTTCTTTGACGAAGTCACCAATTTTGGGAGTTTAGGAGGTACGATAGTCGGTAGCTTAGTGAAGTTCTCAGTCCTACCGATTGTTATAGAAGCCAGATACGAGTTAGGCACAAAAACACACTTAATCGGTTGTATAATCATGTTAATAAGCTTCCAATTGCGGTATATTAATCGGACACAAAAAAACTTCCGATTGTGTAAGGGCATTAACTATTCTCCGCGTTTTTGGACACCCCTTAACGTTGTGTATGGGTTGGGAATAAAAAAGTCACCCCTAATTTTTTTGGAGTCACCCCTAAAAATGTCAGGAATAAAATAGCGGTATCAAAATACCACCGTGTTTCGAAAAGTAGTCATCTCAAAATACCACCGTGTTTCGAAAAGTAATCATCTGAAGTATCTGTGTGCAATAATAAAGAATAGTGTTATAATGCATTTGTATTTTGTATACAATCTTCAAATACCGATAAACATCAGATCATATTAATTCTGGTGTAGTCACTCTTCCAGAAGAACTTGGATGATGTGTTTTTTTATTCCGCCTATTAATAAATCATAACCCTTTTCCTTAAAAATAATAAACGAAAAAAAAGAAAAAAAATATTTATACTATTTGGACAGATCGTTGAATTCAATCCGTGGCATCATATATTATTTTTGAATATCGAAGCGGCTATGGTAAATTTAAGATACAAGACATAATCTGGAGAAATTATTATAACATGTTTATATTTGGTGGTGGTTTTATGTGGGTTTTGAAGGATCACATGTGCTAACCTCAGTGCATTAGGAATTAAGGAAACTCCTATCAAATTATTTTCCGAGGCATGCAGCGAAATGATTCTAGTAGGAATGCAGTATGAGGATGAAAGTTAAATTTAGTAAATTAAAAAGTCATCCACCGTTCATTCCCAACACTAATAATCAACGTCCCTGTGCACATGATAACGTTTCCTATGTCCACATCTTCCACATTTTTCTCAAAATCCTGCTTCTGATGCATCACCTAGCAGAAAAATTCGCTTACAAAATTCCTTTAGAGAAGGCTTGTACTCTTATAGGCCCCTAACATAGTTCAAACTAAAACATATGCAAAGCCAACACTTCTCCAATGCTTATGTTTTTACATTATGTTAAACATTTCGCCAATGCTTATGTTTTTACATTATGTTAACTCCCTCCAAAACAGAATAATGTACAACCATATATGTCTACAACCCAAATAATACCACTCACACCTGTAACACTCACAAACTCAAAGATATTGACAGTCATTATCAATAATCATCTTCGCATTACTACAATTTTCGACATTATACACAAACTACGTACGTAAATACGCTAAATTTATGACCAAGAAAAAAAAATTGAATTAGAAATAATATCGATCATTCCAGGACTTTCATTTTCATGTACACACTGGAAAAACTCTTTCCTATTTGCATGAAACACGTTGCCATTCATCCAGTAAAGATATCGGCATCCACTACAGTGGAACAATTATCATAATCATCATAACAGAACTACAATTTCAATAAGAAAGTAGAGACTAAAATTCCAGCAAGCGAGCTGGACTATCAAATTCCTTCGTATGTCCTGCCAAAGCAACATAGATTTCAATAAGAAAGTTTAGTTTATATATCAACAGGTAAGGCAGCAGTTACCAGAATAATCATTCACTGGAAACAACTTTAGAATGAAAGGTATGAGAGGAACATACCTTCATCTATTACTAAAACTCTGTCACAGTCCATGACAGTGATAGAGTCATGGAATAAAACTCTGACACGGTCCATGACAGTGACAGGGTCATGGCATCTTGTGAGCAGTGCTGATGATAGTACAAGCACTAAAGTCTTCCCGTATGATTCTTTGAATAACACCATCAGCTTGTGAATCAACAAAAGCATAGTTTGATCCATAACCAAAATCCTTCTTTTCTTTAGCAGTACTCTTCCGAGACAGAGCAATTGCCTTTGTCCCACACTCCAATTGTCTCCACTATCAACCACTACGAAAAAGAAACGACACGGTCCATAAGTACTTTTTTCCTTAGTTTTTCTTTTTTTTT
>NW_020646253.1:0-496 GCF_003573695.1 Papaver somniferum | reverse complement strand
TCTCGTGATATATGGGAGGGCGTCTGCTCTAATTGAGTGAAAATCCAAAAACCGTGCATTTATTTGGATATTTTAATATTTTTTAACTAAAAAACTATTAAAACGAGATTAGTACTTCAAAATAACCGCGTCAAGCGTTCTCCTCGTCATAAGGTTTCCAGCGAGTCATCACTTGCCCGAATCGGACTTGCCACGAGGAAGTAACGGGCGTTATATGTTTTTTTCTCGTGATATATGGGAGGGCGTCTGCTCTAATTGAGTGAAAATCCAAAAACCGTGCATTTATTTGGATATTTTCATGTTTTTTTCTCGTGATATATGGGAGGGCGTCTGCTCTAATTGAGTGAAAATCCAAAAACCGTGCATTTATTTGGATATTTTAATATTTTTTAACTAAAAAACTATTAAAACGAGATTAGTACTTCAAAATAACCGCGTCAAGCGTTCTCCTCGTCATAAGGTTTCCAGCGAGTCATCACTTGCCCGAATCGGACTT
>NW_020646252.1:0-689 GCF_003573695.1 Papaver somniferum | reverse complement strand
GTTTATTTTGGACGCTTTCTGTGGGTCGCACATTCACTGTTTTATTATTTCATCTCCATTCTCATCCTTGTAAACACCCTTTTAGCAATAAAAATGAATTTTGAGCGTGTTTTCAATATGCGGAGTTAGAACCCATCACTGGGACGACGGAGGAAGATGTTTTTCACCCATGTGGTAATTCTATTTAATTTCTTTATGACTATTTGCACTATTATAATTGATTTATGATTTTTCTTGATTATTTGTGATTTCGTTTGATGTCGCATGCTTAGTCTTAGGTACTTTTGATGCGTCATGCTTGTGATTTACATATAATTCTTTACAAAATCTACCTTGGCAAAGATTTAGAGTCGATGTTTGTTATTTTATGAGCTTTAATTGTCCGGAATTAAATATTGAACTGCATGAATGTGAGAATTGGTGGAATCCCGAGTGCCAGTAACTCTCTTCATCTTGTTAATATTTTTGTATATATAATTTTATTAAATCTAAAATTCCATTTCCTTCACAAGTCTGAAACGAATCTTTTTACCACTATCACTACAACCATTTGAAAATACATCACTGACTATCTGGATTCCAGTACAAGTTAAATCTAAATTAGACGGCTCCATCAGTAACAACACAACTAGGTAGTTTTGCTGGCTCTGAGGATTAGTTTGGTCGAAATGCAAACTTAGGTATTTATA
>NW_020646251.1:0-804 GCF_003573695.1 Papaver somniferum | reverse complement strand
AAATGTTTATAAAGTGGAGGGTTACCTTTTTCTATAAAGAAACTAATAGAGTTGTTGATTTTCTAGATGGTCTACATTTGGGAAGGGCTTGGGTGGAAATCAGGCATGATGAGTTCACAACTAATTTTAGAGAGATTTTTGCCGCTGACAAGGCTCAACATGTTTACTAGAGAAGAAAGAAGAGAAGAAACTAGTTCTGGTTGTTTTTGTTTAGTTTTCTTTGTTTTTCTGTTTCTTTTTCCTTTTTTGGGTTTTTTTTGAAGGTAAAACAGATAGATTACTGCAGGGATAGCTAATCTACAGATTCAGACTCATTTGGTACAAACTCTGGTTGAGCAGTACGTCCGATGGATGAATCTGTGTGATAAGCATCCGTTGAAAAAGATACATAGCTAGAGTTCGTATTACATAATTCTAATGACTTCACGGTGTCATAGGCTATTGCAGGAATTAAAAACATTGGTACTTCAAAGAAATTGTAAACAGTAGGGGTTTGAGTTCTTCCTTTCTTGGCCAAAAGTTCTGCCACCTTGTTACCCCTTCTGTTGACAAGCTGAAAACCTCCAAAAGAAACTAATTTTGTTGCTTGTTTTGTTACTTCATCTAAGATTGCCTTTCTCTGCCAGCTGATTGTAGAGTTTTGTCCTTCTAAATAATTAATAGTTGATTTGTTATCCCCTTCAATGACCAGATTTTGCAGTTCATTAGTAATGGACCATTCTGTCGTTCTGAGCAGAGCTAGAGCTTCTGCTTCTTCTGCTGATGAAGTTCTGCACCTTGCCAATCCTGCTCCTTTGTAAGCCC
>NW_020646250.1:0-18413 GCF_003573695.1 Papaver somniferum | reverse complement strand
AGTATTCGAACCATGCAAAATCAAATAGGGTAAGTACCCAACTCAACATTCTAAACCCAGATCAATTCTTTCTCTGTGATTGATTCACTTCAACACCAACTCCACCATTATATCACCATTATCAGTCAACTCCCAAAAACATCAACCCTAATTCTTGAATCAACCTAATACCCATCATGGAATCAATTAATCTCTTCAATCAACCAGAACCCTTTCTTCAATTTCAGATTCTGATACAAACCCTAGTTCCCATTTCCACTCAATTTATTCTCCACTCAAACCATAATATATCAATTTTTTCATTTATTCACTGCCAACTTCGAATTTAAAGCAAGATCCATCTTCTGATTACTAACACGCATAAAAAAAGCGAAAACCCTAACTCAATTTAACATTAAGAATGGTGCAGCTGTTTTTCTTTCAGTTGAGAGAAAAGGAGACGAGTTACAACTTACAATAGATTGAAATAAATCTCACAAGAAGAAGAACAAATCTCAATCAGAGTTGGTAAAGAAGAAGAAGAAGTGAATCCTTAACAAATTGAACCAGAGTGGCTGCTGCTCTTCACTTCAGAGAAAACGAAGAATAAGTAAACTGAAACGAATGGTCTCGACTCTCGATAGATGGGATTCCTATACCTAGGAGGGACGGATAAGATCTAAAAATAACAAAGATATCAACGGCTCTAATTAACCGGGACATTTGGTCCGGTACAGGCCGGGACTCCCCCAGAACCAATACATGTACCGACCTACTCCGGGTCTCAACTTTCAGAACCTGTACACGTACCGGCAACTCCGGGTCCGGTTTGGTTCAAGACCGGTTTTTTCGGTTCCGTACCGGTACAGGTAAAATGGACCGGGTCTTGTGCAGCTCTAGGAAGGACGGATGTATCAATCGAGAACCGAGAACCGAAATCTTTTTCCAATATCAAGTACCATGTAGGGTAGGAGACAACGTTAACTCCCAAAATCGGACATAGTTTTTACGCCGGCTTGCCCAAATGTTGCACAACCGACGGTATGATGGGCAAGGATGGATGGATTAATCATCAGTTTTTAATTGTGTACAAATTTAAGAATCTTATATACTAGGGCTTCAAACACTACAAAACAGAAGGCCTCTTGGGACAGCCAAAAAACGTCCCAAGAGGACAAAAAACCGTCCCAAAAGGTATTAGGGACGGTTTATGTACCGTCCCCTGTTCCACTGTCACTAATACTATTTGGCCATGTTTTCTTTTTGGGACGGACATATTTTAGCCTTGATTTAAATATTTTATGACTATTAGGGACGGTCAGGCCATCACCGTCCCAAATATCCTTCTTTAGGGACGGTTTTTTCAAAACAGCCGTCCCTAGAAGCTACTTGTTTTATAGTGAAATCCTTCCGAGTTTAGGGAAATCGTTTCTAACATCCTAAATATAGGTATAGGGCCCTAATTCATATGGAAAATCAAATTTAACTTTACTCCATGAATAAATTATAATATAATTATTTATTGAATTTTTTCAAGACGATGATTTTATCATGATGATTATTAAAAATATTTAAATCTATTAGTCTTCTCTTATTTCTTTTCTTCTCCATCACATCCTGATTCTCCATCACATTGTGATGGAGATGATGATCATAAAAAAAAAAAATTCTACATTTCCTTTTTTCATCTTTTCCATCGTGTCGTGTTATAAAAAAACACAACAAAACTAAAAAAAATCACTATTTATTATTGTTTTTAATTGGCTAAACAATTCGATTCGATTAAGTAGAGTAAAAAAACAGTTTTTGAAACTGTATACGGCTAGGCTCCCCGCTATAAATGATAGATTACGGATGGGAAAATACGAATTCCTAACTGTAACCCACCTATACGGTTTGGAAAATAAGCTCAGCCGTAAATATGTGTCCACGGTTAAGATTTCCTAACCGTAAGAAATTCTGATAAACAAAATAGAGGGTTTTTTCAGGCTAGGTTTCTCAGCCGTAACTCGTATTTTCGGCTTCGAAAACCTAGCCGAAACTATTTATGGTATTTTCTAAGAAGAAGGAAAAGCAATTTCGGCTGGCAGTTCTGTATTCTGAGCCGTAAAGTAACAATTATGATTCAGTTAACAATATTTCCAAGCCATAACTGCAAAAAAAACAAGATTTATGATGGATTTAAACGAATTGAACGTAGGAAATCCTCTAAAAATATAATCTTCCCTTGAGAACTTTAAGGATATCATATTAGGTGGTAGATTTTTATCAAATTCTAAAAAAATCTTCAAAATTTTCTAATGAATCAAACAAAATAACGAGAAAAGGGGAAGAAAGGTTTGATTTCCAAAAAAATATTCTTTTGATTAATTCTAATCTATACCTAATTGCAGTTATTTTGGTTAATCATCCTAATTAGCACTAATTCAAATTAAGATATATTAAGCATTAATAAGAATAATAGGATGGATTTCAATTTCAAAATCCCCAAATTTTATTTATCTGTAAAAAATAAAAATTAAAATAAGAAGTAAAGAGCATTAGTTTACCTGAGTTAGTCGAAGAGTCTAAGTGTTGGTGATGAACCTTATGGTATTGCAGGTGAGTGATGTTGAAAAGGAAAAAGAAGAAGAAGAAATAAACAAAAAAAAGAAGAGAATGATTGGAAGATGAGGAGCAAGTAAAATTTAACCCCTAAGACGTTTAGGATTAGTGTAAACCAATGAACAAGATTGACCGGTTTTTGGGTAAGGGAATCGTCAGGATAGGGACCAGTAGGCCTGTCAATATTTGTCCGAAGTCCGGAATCCGTTTCCGAGTATTCGAGTTCTTATAGGATTTTATCCGCTTTATCGGATATCGGATCAGATCTTTTTTCCTTAACATATCGGAAATGGATTAGACCCCATCCGAATTGTTAATATCCTATAGTATAACAACTTATTTGTAATTTATCCTAATTTAGAGTCTAGTATCGGATATTGTCGGATAAATATCCGATAAATATAAATTATGAACATGCTTTATAAGGGTTTTTAAGCTCTTTTTATTATAACCGGATATTATGGGATATTTATCGGAATCCGATAGCTTAGCCTATCAGAATCGATATTTGATTTGGATATCCTACAGGATATTATCGGATATCTGATATACGATAGCGCTTAACCTATCGGATACGGATTTCTAAATATCCGATGGATATTCATCCGTTGACAGCCCTAGGGACTAGAACCGGTACCTGTAGCGCATAATCTACCGTTTTTTCATTTGAGTCGCATTATCTATACCCCTAATTGGATTCTCATTCGGTTCCGGCCTAGGTTTATCGGTTCTGGTTTGATTTCACGGGTAAGGTCTAGTTTCTGTGCAGCTTACACAACAGGGGATCCCCAAAGAATTTTGGAAAGAAATTCAAAATCCTTGAAAAAGGAGAGGGCACTAAGTAGACCACCAGTCGCTCATAGGATTTAAGCAAACCCTATATGTGATCCCGCAATCGCTGGCGTCTAACTGGTAGACAATGGCAAATACGGTTAATTATAGATAATTTATCCTCCCATTTAAAGCAGTGCTTTTCCTATTGTTGTGTATTTCCCAAGGGTTTGGGGATTAAGAGGGAAACTTTAATCCAATTATGGCATCTCATAGGGACTGTAAAAGATCCACTGAAGATATTGGAAATGATCCTTTCCAAGATTTTTCCTCCAGTTCTTTCTTTCAAGATATAGAAAAAGATGAATTAGGTGAAATAAGATTGTGCAAGATGCATGATTTAGTACATGATCTTGCACAAAGTGCATTTGGCAGTCATGAATTCATTAGTGTAAACGCAAGTGAATTGGAAAATATTTCTGAGATTAGGCGTCTCTAATTAGTTCTAGATGAGACTTCATCAAAAAAAATTGTGAAGGTCTTGCGTAACTCTAGCAAATTGCGGTCAATATTTCTCCTGAAAACAATTTTTTGGGAGTTAAGGATTTGCTCAGTAATAAGTATTTGAGGGTCCTATGTTTGCTTGGTGTACACAGTATGAAAATTCCATCTTCGGCATTCAAGTTTAAACATTTGAGGTACCTCGACCTTTCGCATTCTGAAGTTGAAGAAGTAGAAGATGTGTCCATTAGTCAACTTTGCAATTTACAGACGTTTGTACTTCATAGAGGCATTAATGTTGAAAAGATTCTGAAAGACGTTGGAGCTTTGAAAAATTTGAGGCACTTAGATCTCTCATACTCGGATATTAGTGTACTACCTAATTCCATCATTTCCTTAAGTAATCTGCAGACACTAAATCTCAGAAGATGCAATTTAGACGGTTTACCCCTAAATTTTGAGTGTTTAAAACATTTAAGTCACCTTGATGTTTCATGCAAAAATATCACAAATTTAGATGCAATCACAGGGGCTGTGAATTTAAGAAAGTTGAATTTCACTTACTGCAAAAGATTAAAAGCATTACCTAGAGACTTTGGCAAGCTGACAAGATTAAGATGCCTTGATTTGGAAGGTTCTAACATTGAAGTATTGCCTGAATCTTGCATTAGCAGTCTCTGCAGTTTGGAGATTGTGGAACTAGGATCTGAATGTAAGCTTCCAAAAGAGATTAAGAATTGGTCAAAGCTGAGACGTCTTACGCACAACAAATGGAAGGATGAAATGCCTAGAGGTATAGAAACACCGACTCTCCTTGAAGTATAAAGGTCATACAAGGTTAGGAAAGAAGAGGTCTTGAGAATGAATAATTATAGTGGGATATAATAGTTAGCAGGCCTGAAATTCCTTCCGTTGTTGTGGATACACAATCTAGAGAATGTGAGAGGTGGAAAAGAAGATGCCGAAAGAGCAAAGTTAAAGGACAAGCAAAATATTCAAGATTTGCTGCTTTGTTGGGATTACAGGGGTATCAGTGACAGCAAAGTTTTGGAAGGTCTCCAACCTCACCCTAACTTGAGGAAATTGGAAGTAAAAGAATTTAAGGGTTTGGAGTTTCCAAGGTGGTTATCTGATTGCCTTCCGAATTTGGTAACATTAGATTTGATGAATTGCAAGAGTTCTGAGAAGTTTCCAGCGCTAGGTAGTCTCCCAAGTCTTAGGGAACTTAAACTTTGGAGAATGAATGCTGTGGAGTGTTTGGGTCATGAGTTTTATCACCATGAAGATGAAACAGAAGAAAACGGAGAAGAAAGCCGCAGTAGTGTTGGAAGTTCTAGAATGATAACATTGTTTCCTTAACTGAATTGCACCTGTAGTGCATGGAAAACTTAGAAGAGTGGATTGCTCCTCCTCCACCTTATATTTTCTTCCCTGTACTTGAGACTCTGAGTATCGAATGTGATAAATTGGGAAGCACGCCTGACTCATTTCCTTCTCTGAAGAAACTGACTTTAGAAGCTGCCACTTTCCAGTTGGTAATCTCTATGGCTAGTAGAGACTTGATGTCTTCTCTCACTTCCATTTATCTTAAAGATTCTCTGGAAGTACAATATCTTCCACTGGATGTACTCCTGAACAATAATATTATTCAATCTCTGAAGATGCAATGCTGCGACAATTTTCGAGGTTTCATTCTTCTAGACAAGGATGATGATATGAATGAATATGAATCATTATCAGAATTCCCAGAAAATTACTGCACCATGGGCAACAACTCTCTCCGCTCATTGCTTTTGGATAGATGCCCTGAGTTAATAGTACTGCCGGATTTACGATCTTGGACTTCTCTGCGGAAACGAGGCATCATGGGCTGCGATGAATTGGTGGAGTCTTTACCCTATGATTTGGAGTCCCTCGACTTCATTGAAAAACTTTCTTTTGATCACGCAGATCTAGGTCTCTTCTATTTTTAAATCAGGAGCGGCAACAGCAGGTCAGTTATCTCTCTCCCAATCTATCTATCTGTCGTTTCATTACTACTTTACATATGTTTCATATATCTTGTTGCAATATCATTTTGTTCTGATTACTGTAGGTTTGGGCCTAATTGGAGCTGTACTTCTTTTTCTTCTGTGGGTTTCATTTGGAATGTTCTGACGTGCAGCTAAGACAAGTGAGCATAGTCATCTCCCTTATTGTGGTACCTATTGCTGAATGTATTTAAGGACAGAGATTTAATAGTCGTTTTGTTTGTTCGTATTCAGGTATCAGATTTATCTGATGGTCTTACAATAAAAATCTGCAGTGACCCCAAAATCAAGAGATTGTGAACAAAAATGATATCGACAACATAAGCAAGTTTTTCTTGCTGGGCAGGTACATAACCAGGAGATGAAAAGAATGGCATGTATATGCACACAGGCTTTTTCCAATGAGTTGGCTCTCTGGAACTGTAAAGGATACTCTGCTACAGCTGAGGATTCGTTTTACTCTTTTGTGTATTTTCCTAATTCTCGTTCTGTCACTCTTATTCTCTTTTGCAAATGGTTGGTGGTGGCTTGGGTGCCAAACCTAGTTGGGAATTGGGATGAGTATGTCAGTCACTATACAAGTAATGCTTACAGGGCTAGCTCGAGTCAGAGTCTTGATGTGTTTTTCTCTGTTTTGAATTAAGGAATAGAAACCTTTTGTAACTAATTATGGATTTTAAGGTAAGTTCTTCTCTATAGCGAATACTCTGTATTTCAAAGTAATTAAAGTTTGTAAGTTTTTATCTAGCTATCTCACTCATGACTGAGCTGAGTCACAGATTCAGTAAGTCTACTGACTCAGCACAGTGAGCCATACCGAGTCATCATCTGTTTTTCCTCTTTTGAGAACAATATTGAGATTTTTTCTGAGCTACAAGAACGTGATTAATCAACTAACCAATGAAACTTGGATGACCATTAGCTGGTGAAGATGAGATTTGTCAATAGATTCAATCATGGACCATACCGTAAGTAATAGTGCCCAAGTGTAGTTATGTTAAAAGACACCCCATGAAATAGAAAATGGAACCTACTTTGGTCATCCCAATATTTCGTTGATTTTATTCTCTGGATAGAATGGCCTATGAATGAGCTATAGGATGCGACTATTAGGCTGAGGAGGGTCCAAAACAAATCTCGACCAATAATTAAAAGATAGCAACGGTGCCCCCTATCCACTGCTTTGGGTAGATATAAGAATTTCAGATCAACATCTGTCATGAGTCATGACAAAGGTAGCTGTCCAATATCACCAAATGGCAAAAAGCGGGTGAAAAAAAAGAGTACCGGACGTGGAGCACGGTTGATCATTTATCTAGTCCACATTGGCTGTTCCGCACAAAGGTGTGAGAGGACTTGACCATTGGATAGACGCTGTTGCAAAGACAGATTTCACAGTGAGAAGAACTTTAGATCCCTCTAAAATGGACTAATAGTTATACCAGTCCGAAATGGATTTTCTTGGAAAGCTTGCTAATCAATTGTAGAGTCTAATCTCTCCGATGTCTGCTTCAGTGGTCATTAAGCTACCGGAATACTCTCATTATCAACCCACTATTTGGGATTATAATTTCGTGGAGTCGCTTCAAAGCAACTACAAGGTGCTCATAATATCACATTGTGGTTTTACCATAATTTCAAAGACACTAAATTTTAATTGTGCAGGGAGAGAGATGTGTGAACCAAATAGAGAAGTTGAAGAAAGAGGCAACCATTATGCTTGAAAAGGCTACGACACCATTAACGCAGCTTGAGCTGATAAATGCAATTCCAAGGCTAGGAATGAAGTATCTCTTTGAGAAGGAGATCAAGAGATTGCTAGTAAACATATACCACAACAAACCGAACCCCGATGGGCTGGGATATAACTTACATGCTAGTGCTCTCAGATTTATGCTCCTCAGGCAGTATGGTTTTAGGGTCTCTCAAGGTAATGCAACTTCTATAATATAGATTTTGCAACATTTATTAATTGATCATAATAAGTAACATTGAGTTCTTGGATTCATTGATAGCAGATGTATTTACCGTCTACAGGGACAAAAATGGGTTTATGGAACACCTGAGTGAGGACGTTCAGGGAATGTTGAGCTTATATGAAGCTGCACATTTTCTTTTCGAAGGCGAAAGTATACTAGAGCAGGCCATAATATTTACAAAAAGACATCTTGTTGAAAGGACTTACAACAATATAGAACTTCAGAATCAAGTGAACCGCTCCCTGGAGATCCCATTGCATTGGGGGATGGAGAGATCAGAGGCTAGGTGGTACATCAATGAATATAAAGATGGACAAGATGTGAACCATGTTTTTCTTGAATTGGCTAAATTAGTTTTCAATATGTATCAAGCCATACACCAGGAAGATCTTCGAGATTTGTCGAGGTATTATAGACATATATAACTCAACCGGACATTAATTGCTTGTACGAAGAGGGTTTCAGCAAGATAGCCCACTGCTTCGTTTTTACCCAATTGATATTGTGATCATTTAGGTGGTGGAGGAGTCTTGGTGTTGCGACAAAATTGAAATTTGCAAGAGACAGGCTGGTTGGGAGTTTCTTATGCAGTGTGGGGATTTTTCCAGAGCCAAGGGGACAACGTTGCAGAGAATGGCTCACAAAAGTCATGAATTTTGTGCTGATCATTGATGATATATATGACATCCATGGTTCATTTCCAGAACTCGAGTTATTGGCCGATGTCGTTGAAAGGTAATTATAATAGGTTTTGAAGGACTAAATATTAACACGCAACTATGTTTAGCTTAATCATACGCCCCAATTTATCCTCAATTTATTTCGCATGCAGGTGGAACACCAAGGACATGGAAAAGCTACCATACTATATGAAAATATGTTTCTTGGCGCTTCACAATACAACTTAAAGAGCGAGGCCACGATATCTTACCTTATCTAACCAAATCAGTAAGTAAATTCTCAATGTCACAACTTCCAAATAGCAAAAACATCACTTTTTGAAAGACTGTAGAAACAGTGATTACAACAAAACTATTGTGACATTTTAGTGGGCAATTTTATAAAAGCTATGCTAGTAGAGGCGAGGTGGTGTAACAAGGGATATACACCATCGGTCGAGGAGTGTTTGTCAAACAACTGGCTTTCATCCTCTGGTTCCGTGTTTCTAGTTCATGCGTTTTTCGCTACCAACCAACCAATCACAACTGATGTTCTACGAGCTCTAGAAGACGATCATAATCTTTTGTACTGCTCGTCCATGATTTCTCGACTTTCCAATGATCTTGCAACTTCATCGGTAAGAAATAAGCCAAACGTTTTTTTTTTACTACATTTATGCTGTATCTGTGATCTTAGTATGTTTGGAATGGTCTGTAGGCGGAGCTAGAGAGAGGCGATGTAGCCTCATCAGTACATTGTTACATGCGTGAAATGGGCAGTTCTGAAGAGGAAGCACGTAAATATATTAGAAGCCTTATCATGGATACATGGAAGAAAATGAACGAGTCCATCACCGATACGACATTTGATCTTACTTTTACTAACGTTGCTTTAAATCTTGCACGAGCAGCCATGTTTTTCTATCAATACGGGGATGGGATTGGAATTGAAGACGATATAGCTAAAGATCATGTTTTATCTTTAATTGTTAAACCAATATTGTAACTACCGGAAATCCAGTAGCACACCCAAAATGATAGTAACCAAGATCTAAGATATATTAAGTAAAGTAAACACCGAGAATTCTTATTGATGCATCATTCAAAGTAACAAAGATACAAGTTCTTGAATACAAGGAAACCCTAATATCTCTCCTAAGTTAAGCTCTCCCACTCTTCTAAAATCCCCCTTCCATACATTGTCCAAGGACCTCTATTTATAGGCCATCTAACCCTAATGGAACACATCTCATTTTATCTCGTCACGTTCTCGCAGTAACGCTTTACACTTCGCCCAGACCGTTTTCCATAAAAAATTTCCCCTTCTTTCGCTTATTTTACATGGGCTTGTCGGGACACCTGTCTCTTTCTTGCTCCATAATTTATCTATCTCGTGGATTATCTTTTCGGCCAAGTAATCCTACTTCGTCCTTGATATCTTGTTGGATACTTCAACTTGGTGCGAGTTTTTTCGCTTTCGCCACTTACTCTCTTCGTACTTCGCAGGGGCGATCGATGATGAGATAATTATGACGTTTGAATTGACAAGTTTCTGACTGGGATCTTTTACTGAGATTTTCTATCCCTATTTCTTTTCTTTATGTCCGACACGTGGCGAGCCTAATTCGTGTACCTACATTTTTTCTTTTCTTATTTTATTCGAGTCATACGAGAATCTTGCGCGTCAAGGAGATCTCCTCTTATTTCGCCAAGGAGATCTCCTCTTATTTCGAGACTTCCTTCTTGATGCAATCTTGCGCGTCAAGGAGATCTCCTCTTATTTCGCCAATCGCACTTGGCATGGGAAATCGTACTGCTTTATGATATGTAGATGCAATCCCTTTTATCCCGTGTATCCATGGTCTCTCTATGAGATCATTGTATGGTGAGTCTATGTCTATCACGCAGACTGTGACTTTCGTTTCCAGCTCGCCAGCAAAATTTTTTACAACCAGTTCTCCTTTTGGCTTAGATGTAATTCCATTAAACCCATATATGTTGTACGTTGATGTCACGAGGTACGAGTCTTTGTACCCCATGGTTTTAAAGGTATGATAAAAGAGTATATCGACCGAGCTCCCCGTATCCACCAAGATCCTGTCAATTTCCCAGATTCTCTTCTTTTCAGCTTGATCTTCCTCCCACTTTGAGTATTTCCCAAAATTCAGGGTTACAACCAAGGGATTCATGTGAGAATTTCCTCCTTCGGGCGCATCCTTTGCTGGGAACGTTATTTATCTTTTCTACCTTTCCTCTAAATGGTTCTCTTGTTGTAACGCTGAATATCTCATTGCCTTTCGAAGTCCCTCTTATGTACTCCTTTAAGTATGTGTTCATGGAAATTTGGATGCTCTTCGCACCATGTATTATTGTATTACAATTCGTCTTTTATGCTCCCCGATCTATTTCAATTCAATATATCTTTAGATAGTCACGAAGTGGTGACGGTGGCGGTGGCACATAGCCTTCCAGAAAATGTGCGTGTTTTCCCTGTTCTAACAGACGAAGTATAATTCGTCGAATGTTTCGACAGTCCCTTGTGTGGTGCTCGTGGAAACGATGATATCTACAGAAATCATGACTCCTGGTCCCTGTGGGTGGTGCTCATCCCAAATTGGGTGGTGGTGGGATCTCCTCTGTTAATACTATTTCCTCTCATACCTTTTCCACAGTCGTGTTAAGACTTGGGAGCTTCAGATCTTCAAAATCTGCCACATTTGGTCGACCCTCTCCAAATCTAGGTGGTCCTTGATTATTCCTTTGTTGATACCCTGCATTGTAATTTCGTGGCTCGTAATTCCTTCGCCTTGACTCCTCATATGTTTTTTGATCAATCCATTCTTGATCTCCACTTGATACAGCTACAAGCTTCGCTGGGACTGGAGTTGAAGGCTCTCCTTTCTCATGTTTCGAATTATTCTCCACGACATGCACTGTCCTTGGTAATAGCCTTGAATTTCCTTCTTTTGCTGGAATTGGTGACACTTCGCTAACTTGCCTCTTCTTTTCTTCCAAGGCTATGTACTCCTCTTGGTATTCTCTCAATTAATTCATAGTCAAAAAGTTTTGAATAATGAAATTTGAGTGTACAGCAGGTGAGTTGGGATTAAAGCGTTCACGAAATCTAAGATGAAATTTTTCTCGTCAACTCTCCGTGCAATCTCGCTACATACCGTTCTCCACCTCGTCACCAATCCTCACAGGCTTTCTGTGGGTCTCCTTCTCAAATTGAATAGAGTCTCAATCCCCGGTTTCAACATGTTGTTAGTTGTATAAGTGGTCAGGAATATCCTTTGTGAGTCTTTAAACGACGAAATTGATCTTTCTGGTAGCCCATCAAACCAGGCCAAAGCTTCCCCGACCAAGATCGCGGGGAAGTATCGACAAAGTACTGCATCATTTCATCCCCATTGCATCAAATAAAAGGTGTATTGCTTCAAGTGATGCACAACACTTTCAGACCCGCTGAATATGCTTGGTAGCGTTGGTAAAACGCATTTCTCCAGGATATCCGCGTATATTATTTCATAGGTAAATGGATATTTATCGGCCTCTTCTATTGCTTCCGCCAGCTGCACTCTGCTTCCTCTTCGCGAATTGTTTATCAGTGTTCTCATATCTCGCAGCTCGTCCAAGACTTCTTGGTTCAGGTTCCCTCCGTTTCTCTCCCATCGATCTCCTCCCATCACAGTGAGCCTTCCTTCACCACGTTTCCTTTCTTCCTGATCCTTCCGGTTGAATTCAAGCTGTCTTTCATCTTCTCTTCTCCTCTCATTTTCCTCATGCTTATGCTCTTCTTCATATCTTCTCCTTTGATCTTCCCAGCTTGATATCTCCAATGCTCTTCTTAATCTTCTCTCTTCACTGTTTTCTCTTTGTCGCTTGTTTCTTCGCTCTCTTCTGTCGTCTTCGTGAGTGTATCTCCCTCGTCGTAACTCTTCTTCGCCTGATGATATCACATTCATATCCGAATCCGTGACGTCAGCTTCCTCTCCTTCGTTCAGTTGACGATTCTGCAACATTAACCTGGTATTTTGCCTCGTCAATCAGGCATGCTGTTCCGCTAGATCTCTATCTCTTTCCCTTTCTAGACGGAGCGTCTCCCACAGCTGTTCCAACGTCATGTCTTCTTCACCGATATTCTCCTCTAATTCCTCACGAGTCGTTTCTTCTTCTGCAACGGTGTCCGTTTCAGAAGTGTGTACAGAACCCTCTCGAAAACGATCTTCATTGGCCTTCTCAGTCTGCCGTTGGTTCACGCGTTGCCTTTCCCCTGCAGCTGAAGTTCCTAATTTTTCCATTCTTACTCCTATTTTTGCCTCCAGTCGCTTGCTTCTCCTCGTTGCCACCATGTGTGCCGCTCGATCTGGTGTTCTAGTCATCGACTTATCCTAATTTTAATATTGGTTTTTCTCTGAAACTTAATCTTAAAAGGGATGTTTGCTAAAATCTCTTACTCCTACAACTTTAGCTAAGATGCCTCTCTAAGATCTATTACTCCTAAAACTCTAGCTTCTCTCCACTCCTTAGATGAGGATGAATCCCCAATCTAAGTCCCTGTTTCTAGCGCCAAAATGTAACTACTGGAAATCCAGTAGCACGCCCAAAGTGATAGTAACCAAGATCTAAGACATATTAAGTAAAGTAAACACCGGGAATTCTTATTGATGAATCATTCAAAGTAATAAAGATACAAGTTCTTGAATACAAGGAAACCCTAATATCTCCCCTAAGTTAAGCTCTCCCACTCTTCTAAAATCCCCGTTCCATACATTGTCCAAAGACCTCTATTTATAGGCCACCTAACCCTAACGAAACACAACTCATTGTATCTCGTCGTGTTCTCGCAGTAACGCTTTACACTTTGCCCAGACCGTTTTCCATAAAGTTTTTACCCTTCTTTCGCTTATTTCACATGGGCTTGTCGGGACACCTGTCTCTTTCTTGCTCCATAATTTATCTATCTCGTGGATTATCTTTTCGGCCAAGTAATCCTACTTCGTCCCTTACGACTTCATCCTTGATATCTTGTTGGATACTTCAACTTGCTGCGAGTTTCTTCGCTTCCGCACTCACTCTCTTCGTACTTCGCAGGGGCAATTGATGACGAGATAATTCTGACATTTCAATTGACAAGTTTCTGACTGGGATCTTTTAGTAAGATTTTCTATCCCTATTTCTTCTCTTTATGTCCGACACCTGGCGAGCCTAATTCGTGTACCTACAAATATAGAAATGATGGTGTTACATGCCGGCTCCGTTATGAATTTCATATATTTGATTTAATATTCTGAGTAAGTTTGAATTTTTTTACCAAAAAAAGGAAAAAGATATACTAAAAATTGAAATATTTATTCATATATATCAGGAGTTCAAACAAGCGATCTCGTTGTAGAATTTTCATTTAACAGCTTATCTATAATTGTTGAAGACATCAGGGTTCAACTTAAAGAAAAGCACAAGTACAGTACGAATCCCCGGCAGCGTTAGCGTTGCAAGTAACACAAACAATGCCTTGAATGCTTCTGCATAGCCCCACACACGCGTCACAAGCGGCGGTAATATATAGTTCCCGCCCTTGACAAATTAATGGCGCGGGAAGACCACCCTCTTGACCGTATACGCATATAATCCTAAAACATATAGATTAGAATGAACCAACCATACAAAATATATACAGAATAACAAGTGGGAAAGAAAAACTACGAAATAACTACCAACCCGGAAAAGTTCAAAATTGTTGCAACAAGCAAGAATCTAATGAAGAAAGGTGGAAGAAAATTTTTCCCAGGTTTTGTTTCTCTTTTAATGTTTTGATTTGTAATGCTAGTTTGATTTGTAATGCTAGTTTGATTTGTGAGGATTTAGAGAATAATTGTAGATACAAAATACAACACACCAATCAAGTATGCGAATTGATGATCATTAAGACCGAGCGAAGACAATCGCATACAGCCTATCCCGAATGACGCACCATATCACGTCAACTTAATCACGAGTAAAGTGTGAGGAGCTATACGTTGTTAAGAGTACGTGCGAGAAGAGTCGAATGTAAACGTGCATTAATAACGCACGCCAGATCGAAAATAAGGGCTTTATTAGCTGTCAGCCACTATGTAAACCCCTATATAAGGGACCAAGCGACCTTGTATAAAGGAGAGATCTTTTGGAAAGCTTAGCCAAGAAATTTAGGAGAGAGCAAGTTAGGGTTTACTCATGACTCTGTATTCAATTGGAAGATCTTAATGAATGTTCTTGTGATTCTTTTGATGATTACTTAGATTGTTCTGTAGATTATTCTAAGGGTGTAGTTGTAGGATATCCTGCAACTACATTTTGGCACTAGAAACCAGATCGGGAATGATATATCATGTCTGTTTGTGATTCTTTGAAAGTTTTTGAAGCTTAGATCTAAAAAATTCAACTAAAAGTTTTAATCTCAGAAAAACAACCTTCAGTGTTCAAATTTTCAGTTCTTTAAGGGACAAATTTCCTTAATTTGTTAACAAGAGAACAAAGATGGAACTGGAAACATCTAGGAAGGAAATAAGGATAATCAGAGCGAAAGGAGGAGGCAGAAGTATACAATGTAATTCAATAACAAAAACGGACATCTCAGATGCAGATTTCCATGCAGGAGTAACAGGAAGAATATAAAAGCGCGATTATGAAGGAAGGAAAATCATGACGGTGGATAAGATATCACCCTTAAAGGAATGGGAAAAGAGGAAGATAACGTTTACGGTGGATTAGATCCCGGAAGAAAACTGAAGACAAACAGATCCCTTGGTGATTACGATAACTGCAGAGCGAAAAGAAAAAAAATGAAGGAGTGAAAAAATCATAAGAGTTGGCGATAGACAGAACTTTGGTACATACGGGTAGTTCGGTAGATATTTTGTTCTATCACGCATTTAAAGGTAGAGAATACAAAGACGCGGATATGTCCAGCACAACGTACAACATTCATGGTTTTAATAAAGCAACAACAAAACCAAAAGGAGAGATAACCATGGGAATACTACTGGGAGAAATAGAAACACAAGTAACATTGTGTGTAATTGATATAAAATCATCGTACAACATGCTCTTGGTAAGACCATGGATACATGCAATTAAAGATGTAGCGTCAATACTACACCAGTGTATACGGTTCCCGATACCTAGTGGAATAGGAGAAATCAAAGGAGATACTATGAGTGCGAAAGTCTGCAGCCAGATAAATGTAAGAAACTATGAAGGACGTGCAAAGAAGCGAAAAGATCGCCGGAAAAGAGCAAAAGAGCTAAGGAAGGAAGAAGAATTAAGGATATACATGATCAGAGCATAAGAAGGAAGGGGAATACCAAGCGAAATACCAGAAAAGAGGGCGAAACGATACACAAAATAAATGAGGCGACACCAATAGGAGAACCAAGAGCGAATTTCACCGCAGGGTAGCCAAAAAATAAATAAATGTTGGAGCAAAAGACGAACCAAAGATGTTAAAAATTGGAACCAAAATTGGTAAAGAAGAAGAGGAGCGAACGATCAACAGCTTACGCGAATACAAAGGAATTTTCGCATGGAGCATGGAAGAAATGCCAGGAATAGATCCTTCAGTCGCATGCCACAAATTGGATATCAACAAGAACGCACGACCATTCAAGCAAATAATAAGGAAGATAGCTACCACATACCATCCTCAAATAGAAGCAGAGTTACAGAAGATGCTTGAGGCAGCAATTATAAGACCAGCGAAGTACCCAGAGTGGATAGCAAATATGGTGGTAGTTACAAAGAAGAATAATGGAATAAGGATTTGCATCGACTTCAGTGACTTAAAATAAGGCATGTTCAAAGGACAGCTTTCCATTACCAGACATACCGCAAATGGTTGAAGCACCATCAGGAAATGTTAGGCTCTCACTGATGGACGGATATAAAGGTTACAATCAAATTCCTTTGGCTGAAGAAGACCAAGAAAATAATGCTTTCTTCACCCCTAGAGGATTATATTGTTATACAAAAATGCCTTTCGGTCTGAAAAATGCATGAGCGACATATCAAAGGATGGCAGAAAAGGTATTTGCAAAATGGATACATCCAACATTAGAGGTATATGTTGATGATATGTTGGTGAAAAGTAAAAAAGCTGAAGATCATGTTGACAACTTGAGGGAAATCTTTGAACAGATGCGGCAATTCAACATCAAGATAAATCCAGAAAAGTGCATTTTCGGAGTTGCATCAGGAAAATTCTTAGGTTATATTGTATCCAAGGAGGGAATAGAAGTCGACCCAGAAAAGGTACAAGCGGTTCGTGACATGCCATCACTTGCGACTGTAAAATATGTACATAAATTGAATGGGTTGTTAGCTTCATTGGGGCGGTTTATTTCGCGTTCGTCAGACAAGTGCAAGCACTTCTTTAACATCCTAAAGAAGGGAGCCAAATTCGAATGGACAGAAGAATGAAAATAAGCATTGCAAAATATCAAGAATTATTTGATGAATTTATCTATTCTACAGAAAGCGGAACCAGGAGAAGAATTATTAATATATTTGGCAACAATATTGCATGCATTAAGTGCTGTTTTGCTACGTTTGGATCAAGGAGTAGAAAAGCCAATATATTACATAAGCAAAACATACAATGCCGCAGAGAAAAATTACTCAAATATTGAAAAGCTAATTATCTCGATGGTCTATGCAACACAAAAACTCCGTATTTATTTTCAAGCACACAAGATTAAGGTACTAGCAAAAGTACCAATTGAGTCTGTAATGAAAAATTAAAAATGATCAGGAAGAATCGAAAGATGGAATGCACAAGTAGGGCACTTTGACATCAAGTATGAAATATTATCTTCACCAAATTCGCAAGTTATCGCAGAGTTCTTGGCAGAATTTCCATTGGAAGAAGATGAACATGTTGTAGAAATGATGGATGTGGATGAAAAACATGGGAATCCTAAATATTTATTCACAGATCATAATTTTAACAGATGGGATATACTGGTGTATGGATCATCAAATGTAGAAGGCAATGGAATTGGAATAGTTTTTATTTCACCAGTAGGGGAAAGAATGGCTTATTCATTCAGATTGGAATTCGTATCAACAAATAACGAAACTGAATATGAAGCAGTGATACACGCGTTTCAATTGGCAATTGAAATGAAGTTAGAAGATGCGGAGTCATCAGATTGGAATTCGTACCTAAGCTTTAATTTGCTGAAAACACAATTTTGTGCCATGATCCCGTAGGGCCTAGTTTACATATGAAGTCGGAGTCATCCTAATATCAAAAGTCCCTTATCACCCTAGGAACACGATTGGTACTTGCTGATATATTTTCTTGGAAGTAGTGCCTGGAGTTCCCTATGGTTCATTGTCACTTTCAACATGATTTCTTTGTCTATGTCGACCATTAATTGTAGGTTTTTTATATTTATTTTTTTTCCTGATAATTTCATCCATGCCTTTTTACGTAGAGTGGTTATGATTTATCGTCACTTTCTCATCGCTTCCTTGGTACTGTAACTCAGATTGATATTTATCGGTTGCTATACCTCTAGTGCTGTTTTCTGTTCCGTATCTTGTTAATCTTTACTTTTGCATTGCTACTCTTACTAATGTGATATCTAGAAACCTTCCCTTGCTATCATGCTAATCCTGGCGATTCCTGCTTGGATGGGTCTTGGATTTAATTGCAATTTGATAATATCCAATGGTTTATAACTTTGATTAATTGCTTAGGGTGACAATGTTCCTGCCCCCTTCATAAGCTTTGAAGCCACTGGTTTCCCTCCGGAGATACTTAGAGAGGTAAGGTATACTCTTTCTGTTTAAACAGTATTTCCCTTCTTCTTGGGTTATGTTCCCCCACCCCACCCACCCCCACCCCA
>NW_020646249.1:0-342 GCF_003573695.1 Papaver somniferum | reverse complement strand
ATGTGTAAAGAAAGATCTGAAGTTATGACTACTAATCACCAAGAGATAGTTTCTCAGGCTAAGAACTGAGGTCGAAATCTAGCTAGCTGTCCGGACTTTACGAGAATTGTGAATGAGTTGGAGGTATTTCACAATTTCTCGCGTTGTACATCAATGGCATACACCCTTCCTTGCTTATTACAAGGAAACAACAAAAATAACTCTTTACATGACTCTTATTTACATTGACAATTCTCTTTTATTTGTGGAACAAGAGAGGATGGAATTGAACAATACTTGATTTTTTTTTGGTATTTTTCTGATATTTTTTTCTGAATATATACATCGTTTTTTTTTTTTTTT
>NW_020646248.1:0-1327 GCF_003573695.1 Papaver somniferum | reverse complement strand
GTAAAAGAAGAAGTTTGGGTCGTGAATCGTGATGTTTTTGATTTTGACCAAGTCTTTCTAAGTCTTTTGGTATTTTGGGTAAGGATTATTAGAAAAAAATAAAATAAATGGTGTTTTATTAGATATTTAGAAAAAGAAAATATTTATTTTGATTTTTAAAATTTTAATGAAAGTGTGATTTGTTTAATTGTTGGTTTGGTAGCGATAAATGAAATCTAAATAGTGGTAAAATTAGGGGTTTGTTTTTGATATTGAAAAAGCTTGGGTGGAATTAGTATTTAGATGGTAACCGTTGTTTTTAAACTTTTTCGTCAACAAATATTATTGCTACTTACCTAAGTTACAAATACTGCCACGCTTTCAAAAAATGTTAACAGTGATACTTGTTACAAGACTTGTCACAGATGTATCTGTAACTGAAAAAAATCTGTGATAATCTGCACTGTGAGAACATCCTGGTTTTGGTGTAGTGGTTCCTAAGAATGGTTTTAAGGCATACATCATGGATGTACTTTATGTTCCAGGTTTACATCAAAACTTACTAAGTATGAGTCAGTTGTCTGAAAGAGGATACTCTATGAATATTTATAATTGATTGTGTTTCATCAGAGATAGAAGAAGAAGGTTGATAGCTAGAGTACAGATGACCAAAAACAGATTATTTCCTTTGAATATTCAGCATCAAAAGGAAAGTTGTTACAGTAGTAGTGTGATTCACTAGTGGAAAATAGAAGTTCCGCGACCGTCAGGACAGGTCATATATACGAGTTAAACGACTTGTTCTAACGGTCTCTGATGGAGTCGCTGATAAAGCGTCTTTTTTTTGTACGACCCTTAGCAGTGGGTTTCAGAATGACGACTGATTTTAAGCGTAACGAGGTACATACCCCAACCGAGGGTCCTAGATTTAAATTATAATGTAAAAAAAAAGATTCAGATTTGCTGAAATGCCTGAATGGCTGAATCTGAAATAATCTGACTCCATCAAAGTCAAGTCAAACTGAAATCAAATTAAAGTCAAGTCAAATAGAACTCAAATAAATTCAAGTCAGCATCAAGTCAAATTAAACTCAAAATTTGACTCAAAATTATCTCATCAAATTCAATTTATAATCTGGACCAAAATTATTCAAGTTCAAAGTATGAAAACTTACACTAAGTTCATTATTGAACATCAAATTATTTTACATAGCTTCACCTTACAAAATAGAGGGACCAGTTCATATATCCCCAAAAAAATAAGCAAGCACACCACCAACACCTTCAATATCCTAAGCAATTAGCCAATTTTCCAACATTTTTGGTACTTCCAACTCTATCGTAACTA
>NW_020646247.1:0-394 GCF_003573695.1 Papaver somniferum | reverse complement strand
AAGGCCATACAAGACAACTTTGAACAAAGGTATTCTACTTGGAACTCTACTTCCTTAACACAAGCAGGCAGATTAACAATGGTGAAGCATGTCCTAAATTCTGTGCCAGTGTACCAGATGGGAACTTTCAAGTTGCCAAATAATCTTATCAACAAGCTTACAACTATTGAGAGGAAATTCTTCTGGGAATACAAATCCAGCAGAGGTCTGAATCCAATTGGCTGGAACAAATTGTGCAAATCTAAAGAACAAGGAGGTCTGGACATACGAGATTTGGAAAGGTTAAATCTTGCTCTCTTAACCAAGTTAGCATGGAGAATATGCACTGAAGATGAAAATTTAATGGTTCAAGTAATAAGAGGTAAATACTTCAAAACTGGAGATGTACTTCACC